>NC_084632.1:44680030-44767530 GCF_033978795.1 Nerophis ophidion
TGACAACCAAACAGTTATACAACTATTTAATAATACCACCTTAACATGTGACAACCAAACAATTATACAACTATTTAATAATACCACCTTAACATTTGACAATAAACATTTATACAACTATTTAATAATACCACCTTAACATGTGACAATAAACAACTATACACTTATTTAATAATACCACTTTAACATTTGACAACAATCATTGATAGAGAATGTTCCTCAGTTGTGTATAGTCGCTACAGAATGTTATTGTGGTTGTAACGCGGCGGCACGGCTCAGCGGGTAGATGGCAGTCCGGCAACCACAGAATCGCAGGTTTGATTCTGGCTCTGAGAGCCAAACGTGCTGAACAAATAGACAGCAGTTAAGTTTCTACACTTTTCTATTGACATGTACTCATAACACATTGTTAACTATGAAGGACCCTCCTTTAATTAATATTTGTTCAATGCCAAACATTGTCAACTTGAATTAATCTTCTGCTCTCCTTTTTATTGAGTAGACATGCCGTATCGTTCTTTACATCTACATTATGTCCAAGAGCCTTTCCTTTCATCACATTTCAACTTGAAGTTGCATTAAACACAAAGTTGCTTCAACCTAGAAACAACTTCCCATAATCAAGGTTGAGATGAATTAACAAACGTAAAATCACACAGGAGTTTCACTCTTGTGTAAACGTTGACTGAGGGTTGAAATATCATCAGCAATCACTCTGCTAGCTCGCTAAAGTAGTTAGGTCTCCACACTATGTTATCAGTAAATATATACAAAAAAAATCTACTGTTCTCCTACACTTTGAACCCTGCAGCTTATAAATTGGTGCGATTAATTTATGGATTTTCTTCTGTAAGGTCAAGTTTTAATCAAACACACGCAAAGACACTGAAAGGTCGTTTTATTATAGTTTGTGCTGTGGCCCCATTTTGTTTGGACCAGCTCGCAGCATGCAAGGGCTGGCAGGTGAACGTGATTTCCTGCTGTCTCCAGCTTTGAACCGGAAGTAGACTTGCTGTTTTGTCTTCTAGTATGCATTCTTTATCCATCACTCCAAGCAACGTTTGTACGTTTTACAATAGAACTAAAACCATTCCTACTTACTAAAGCGTCCCATGTGTTTCCATGCATATTTGAATGTGATATCGTAATCAAACAAGTGTCGTTAGCATTAGTTTATATGCCAACACGTTTTGCGAGTATTATTAACCTAAATCGGCATTATTTTTGTATCGTTTCAGATTCACAAATTCCTCTGTAATTTCAGCAAAACGTCAGCGTGGAGTTATTAAGTCTGTTAAGCTGATTGGAGGGATAGCTTGCACAACTTGTGGGTCCATGACCATGACTTCTGTTTTGTTGGACCAACCATTTTACTGCCTTGTTTGGAAACAAGTAAGGTATGTAAATAAACATTTACAGAATATTTCTGTGTTAATAAGTCATTTCACAACATATATATCTGCCACTTCTAGTCCAATGCGGCTTGTGTATGGATAATACGGTAACACTTTTAGCCAGCGCAGCTAATTAATGGTATCAACAGTAGTATCATACTATCAACATTAGTGACTAATAAAGGATTCTTTGAAGCAGATGAAAATGTTAGATCATTTTTGTAGTCTTTGGTGGATCTTCAAAGCTTGTAATTTCTCTTTCATTTTCTTCCTCACTCGGTATTTCCCAGATATCCGAAACCAAGGAGTTACCTTCACAAATTGGAATCAATGGGATCACGGACGTGGAAGGTAAAGACGGGTTAGGATTGGAAGTAACGCTGGCGAGGAAGTGACAAGTACTGTCAGGTATGATTTGTGACAAACCCCAAGATGCAGGGATGGTGGCAGGCATTGAGCAAGAAAACATTAAATAATGCCCAAAAATATAAAAATGGAAGGCAAAAACACAAACCAGAAAAACAGGAGACAGGTAGCAGGAACAAGAATCGAACCAAGGAACAGCTCACAAGCGACGAGGGAACCAGGGAGAACTGGAGACAGAAAGCAGTCCACGGCATAAAACAATGACAAGTCATGAAGACGATAATCCAACTCTGACTGAAGGACAAAGCAGGTTTAAATAGGAGAGGGCTGATTGACACCAGGTGTGGCCAGGTGCCAATCAGCCGCAGTGGGGGGGAAACAGCGCTCAGGGAGAAAAGCAGGAAATGACCAAAATAAAAGTGCTGACAGGAAACAAAGACATACACAGAGGAAAAACTAAAACAAAACCAAACTGTCAGGGACAAGCCTGACAAGAACCAGATTATTTTCCAGGTGAGATCTGCTAACAGCGGGAAAACAAAATGAGATGACACAGGCAGACTTTGGGGGGTGACACAATGCCACAACAAACGCCGCTGATTTGCCTTTTTGTGGATTCACGAGTATAAAAGTACTTTTTTTTTAAGTAATCATTTCTTATTTCAAGCATGTAAAAAAACAAATCATGACTTTGACACAATTGTGTCTCATAATTCAAGGAGATAACTTTGCTCTTTTATTTCCAATGCAACAATAGAAAAGAGTAGTCATATAATAGTACACGTGTTATTAGATGAGAATATACTGACTTCAAAGTATTTTGGGGTTCATTGGGGTGAGCTGCAGTCATTTTCCTTGTTTTGGAAAGTCTCAACAAGCCAAATGTTCTCGTTCTATTGGCAGATCATTTTGCTTAGTTCAAGTAAAATACTGAACTTTGGGGTTTGTTTTCCTGGAAGGCAAAGGAAAGTTGGAGCGGGCAAGGCAGGAAGGTAAGGGCATGATTTAATCTTAACTCAAAACAGGAACAAACAAAAGGCGCTCACAAGGAGCTACAAAAACTTGGCTGTGAAAACAAAACTTGCACTAAGACAGAAACTGTGAACATGAAACTAAACTCGATGTCTGGGACATGAAAAAACAAAAAGTTAGGTGGCATGGCAGGAAGCTTAACTATGGACCGGCATGAGTAAGAGAGGTAAAGTCGCCAGGCTGACTTCCTGGCAACTTTCTGTCTGAATAATAGTCACATGATTAGTGGGAACAGGTGCGTGACTCCAGGACAGGTGCGTGACTCAAGGACAGGTGCGTGACTCGAGGACAGGTGCGTGACTCGAGGACAGGTGCTTGACTCGAGGACAGGTGCGTGACTCGAGGACAGGTGCGTGACTCGAGGACAGGTGCGTGACTCGAGGACAGGTGCGTGACTCGAGGACAGGTGAAAACTAATGGCTTGGCATGGAAACAAAACAATGGAGTGAAAAAACAGGAACTAATGGAGTCTTGGAGTAAACTAACACAACTACACAAAACATGACAAATAGCCCTCATTTTTATAGATTTTTGTCTGCTTCTTGAACTCTGACTTCTTGCATAGCAGCGACGTGGAAGTGGAAGAAAGAGGGAAGAAAAAGAAGAGGCAGACAATTAAAGAGGAAGAGAAGATTCCAGGTTAATTAGCATGAAGTCAGGCTGCCTTCATTCAATTGTTCATTAGCGACTGCAGCACAAGACTTCTCCTCTGCCGCTAATTAAAAACATTACATGAACTCAGCAAGCGTGCCTCGTCTTCAACGCCAGCCGGAACATTCCGCAGCGAAGCAGCAGAAGCGCGCATGTTAATGAGGGCGTGCAGGCGCTGCTGCTCTGTAGCAGACTGCCGGACGCCATTGTTGCTGATGCTCGCCTCACTTCCTGCAACACGTCTCTGCGCTTTCTGCCCGGGAACACACCTGGATGGAGACTACACCTTTATGCTAATTAACCTGCTCCTTTCTAGCGGACATTTTGTGACTTTGTGCCCGGGAACACACCTGGATGGAGAGTGCACCTGTGTGCTAATTAACCTGCTCCTTTCTAGCGGACATTTCATCTCAACATCAATAGAAGCTTGATAAGTTGTCTGCTGTGTCCAAAGTGCGGTCCGGGGGCCATTTACCAATGTTTAACACCTCATAAAAATGTTATTAGAAAAAACAAAAATTAAAAGGTGGAATAAAAGAGCAAATAGGTGAAATGTCCATCCATCCATCATCTTCCGCTTATCCGAGGTCGGGTCGCGGGGGCAACAACCTAAGCAGGGAAGCCCAGACTTCCCTCTCCCCAGCCACTTCGTCTAGCTCTTCCCGGGGGATCCCGAGGCGTTCCCAGGCCAGCCGGGAGACATAGTCTTCCCAACGTGTCCTGGGTCTTCCCCGTGGCCTCCTACCGGTTGGACGTGCCCTAAACACCTCCCTAGGGAGGCGTTCGGGTGGCATCCTGACCAGATGCCCGAACCACCTCATCTGGCTCCTCTCCATGTGGAGGAGCAGCGGCTTTACTTTGAGTTCCTCCCGGATGGCAGAGCTTCTCACCCTATCTCTAAGGGAGAGACCCAAACTCATTTGGGCCGCTTGTACCCGTGATCTTATCCTTTCGGTCATGACCCAAAGCTCATGACCATAGGTGAGGATGAGAACGTAGATCGACCGGTAAATTGAGAGCTTTGCCTTCCGGCTCAGCTCCTTCTTCACCACAACGGATCGGTACAACGTCCGCATTACTGAAGACGCCGCACCGATCCGCCTGTCGATCTCACCATCCACTCTTCCCCCACTCGTGAACAAGACTCCTAGGTACTTGAACTCCTCCACTTGGGGCAGGGTCTCCTCCCCAACCCGGAGATGGCACTCCACCCTTTTCCGGGCGAGAACCATGGACTCGGACTTGGAGGTGCTGATTCTCATTCCGGTCGCTTCACACTCGGCTGCGAACCGATCCAGTGAGAGCTGAAGATCCCGGTCAGATGAAGCCATCAGGACCACATCATCTGCAAAAAGCAGAGACCTAATCCCGCGGCCACCAAAACAGAACCCCTCAACGCCTTGACTGCGCCTAGAAATTCTGTCCATAAAAGTTATGAACAGAATGGGTGACAAAGGACAGCCTTGGCGGAGTCCAACCCTCACTGGAAATGTGTTCGACTTACTGCCGGCAATGCGGACCAAGCTCTGACACTGATCATACAGGGAACGGACTATGTTCTGACACTGATCATACAGGGAGTGGACCGCCACAATAAGACAGTCCGATACCCCATACTCTCTGAGCACTCCCCACAGGACTTCCCGAGGGACACGGTCGAATGCCTTCTCCAAGTCCACAAAGCACATGTAGACTGGTTGGGCAAACTCCCATGCACCCTCAAGAACCCTGCCCAGAGTATAGAGCTGGTCCACAGTTCCACGACCAGGACCAAAACCACACTGTTCCTCCTGAATCCGAGGTTGGACTATCCAGCGAAGCCTCCCTCTCCAGTACACCTGAATAAACCTTACCGGGAAGGCTGAGGAGTGTGATCCCACGATAGTTGGAACACACCCTCCGGTCCCCCTTCTTAAAATGTTGAAATGTTGACTGGAATAATTCTTTTTCTTTAAAGCTGGCATAATGATTCAAAATCTATGTTGTTATGAATGATTAATGATTACATAACATATGTAAACAATACCTAAGTGTTTATTGTTCATTGAGAGTGAACTGTGGTGCTGAATTTACCCTGGGGATCAATAAAGTACTTTCCATTCTATTCTATTCTATTCTATTCTATTCTATTCTATTCTATTCTATTCTATTCTATTAAAGGCTCCAAAGACTGCACGTTCAAATATTACACTTTCAAATATTTGTTGAGGGACAATCTGGCATATTTTCTGTTTGCCATATCAAACACTCTTTTCTTTGACAGAAAGGGCATCAAAACAAACAAACAAACAAACAAACAAACAAAACAAAAAAAAAATGTATTATCGACAAAGAGATCTGAAGTTGATGGAGAGATTTAAGTTTTTAAAGTAAAGAAGAATTACGTAAGACTTATTTAGACCACTTTTCTGAGTGAGACCCTTTTGGGGAATTATTGCACATTTTGTGTTTTTCATTTATAAAAACAAACAAACAAACAAACAAACAAACAAAAAAATGTAATCTTTTTATAGACCTGAGGTTGATCTCGGGAATTAAGTTTTTAAAGTAAATATATATACATGTGTGTGTGTGTGTATGTGTATATATATATATATATATATATTTATTTATTTATAGTAGTAGTAGTATTTTTATCGCCCGGTCTGAGAAAGAAGAGAAATAAATCCAAGTTGTTTCTCACAAACTTATTTGCTTTCTCGTCTGCTGTCAAGGTCAAATAGTTGATGTTGATCATCACAAGTTGAAATCCAACACACACTTTTAGTCTTACGTTTTTCCACGATGCTCATGTGTGTTCCATTTAGCCACACACACACACACACACACACACACACACACACACACACACACACACACACACACACACACACACACACACACACACACACACACACACACACACACACACACGTACACACACACACGTACAAGTAGACACACACACACACACGTACACACGCACACACATACAAGTAGACACACAAACATGTACACACGTACAAGTAGACACACAAACACGTACACACACACACACGTACAAGTAGACACACACACACACACACACACACACACACGTACACACACGTCCAAGTAGACACACACACAGTGAGAGAGCCAGCATATCCATAAGCAAAAATAGGAGAATGGCACCAAGGAAATAAGCATCAGTTAAAGGTGAAAATAGAAAGCAAGGTCAACTTTATTATTTATACAATTTATTATTTATCAAATGTTCCCATATAAAAGGTGTAAAACCTGAATTATATTTATTTAGGTAGGATATATATATATATATATATATATATATATATATATATATATATATATATATATATATATATATATATATATATATATATATATATAAACAGATATGTTGGTGTGTCAATCACTGCTCCACGTTTCAACACAAAGATTGTGTCAATATGATCGGCTCACTTACAAACTCTTTATAATAATAACTGTCAATTTCTGCTATGGGTTTACAGTATGCTCCTCAGCGGTGGACAGTTACATGATAATTTTACTGTGTTATATTGACTTTTTTTCAGAGTAGTTTTATAAAACATGCTTATTATTTTTAGATAATTTTAATTTTATGAAGGAACAGCACTTTATATATGTAAATATATATATATATATATATATATATATATATATATATATATATATATATATATATATATATATATATATATATATATACATATATTAACATATTCACATATTCACATAAATATATATATATATATATATATATATATTTATATATATATACATATATATATTTGTACATATATATATATATATATTATTCTTTCTTGAGTCAAAGATTCCTCCCACCGTCAAAGCTGGCGCCAATCGGGTGAAACTTAAGACTGCCAGCTTCCGTGTTGTTTCCTTCCTTTTGGGGGAGGCAGGAGTGACCTCTCAGTGGCGCAAGTCTGGGCAGAAAGTATGGAGATCTTGGGTTGGCCAGACATCAACATCCCCCTCTCGGCCGTGTCGATGTTGTCCAGAGGAAAGCAAAGCAATACTTCTGGCATCTGCTGGGCTGCAGGATGCCAGCGGGGGTCAGCAATGCCACCCAGTCGCCTCAGGGGCTCCACTCCTGATAGAAGGTCTGGGTTTTCTCCCGTAGCCTTTCCTTCTCCCAAATGTACCACGAGGCAGCAGGTGGGGTGTTGGGGGGGGGGGGTGACAACTATTTGACCCATAGATGGGGCAGTGGTTGGCGGATGCCAGGGCGTGTCCACACACTAGTGGGCCTGCACACCTCGCCTCTGGGCCCGCTGCTGCTCCGAGATCCCTTACAGTTTAGCCTGAGACCGCCAGGAGGCACTGAAGGAGTCTTGCTGGTGGAGAGGCTGTGTACCGGCAAGAGGAGGCTTACACGCTCGCCTCCTCTTTTCACCCCCGTAAGGAGGGATAGTCGGGGGCAAATGGCAGTAGCTGAAAGCAGACACTAGCGGGCACAAGCAGCATGCAACTTGCAACTTGCAACATGCAACATGCAACATGCAACATGCAACATGCAACATGCAACTTGCAACATGCAACATGCAACATGCAACATGTAACTTGCAACATGCAACATGCAACATGCAACATGCAACATGTAACTTGCAACTTGCAACATGCAACATGCAACATGCAACATGCAACATGTAACTTGCAACATGCAACATGCAACATGCAACATGCAACATGCAACATGTAACTTGCAACATGCAACATGCAACATGCAACTTGCAACATGTAACTTGCAACATGCAACATGCAACATGCAACATGCAACATGTAACTTGCAACATGCAACATGCAACATGCAACATGCAACATGCAACATGCAACTTGCAACATGCAACATGCAACTTGCAACATGCAACTTGCAACATGCAACTTGCAACATGCAACATGCAACTTGCAACATGCAACTTGCAACATGCAACATGCAACATGCAACATGCGCTAACTACAAGCACTTCTACACATCACACACACCCTGTTTTACAAACAACACACACACACAAATATTTAGTTTCAAGTAAACTAAAAACAATGATCAGTCAATGAAAATGTATTTAAAAATCCCTAAAAAAAAGTCCAATAAAACGCACTTAACGACAAGTGTCTCAAAGGGCTTCACAAACCACACCGACATCCCCTCACCTGGAGCCACATTCAGGCAAGGAAAAACTCCAAAGCCCCGAGCAGTGAACATGCAAATACGATCAAAACTGGAGTGAAAGATGTTTGAAGCCCAGGCTGGCCCTCACCTCCTCAGCACAGGATTTACCCAGTGGACCCGCCCAGGGACCCGAGAAGCCATGGCATCTAATTGCAACCTTCCGGATTTTGATTACACTCCTGGCTTGAAAAAAAAAGCACAAGACTGTAAAAGAAGAATTGCTCGGAGAGTCCCAAGCAGCAGGTGGTGCAATTCCAGTCCCGCCTTAATGAGGCAACGTATCGAAAGGTAACAGGAAGGAATTTATACTTTAATTCCATTTCCCAGCTCCTAAAATCTGCTGCCTTGAATTTATTTCTTTATTACAAGCACAGCCACAGCCTCTTTTGTCCTCTTATTGTCCTTGTTTGCTGTCCTTCCCTCCTAGCAACACATTTGTAAAATGATGAAGTTCCCACAGAGGATCTGGGTGATGTAATGCATTAATAAAGCTGTAATAACACAAACACTCCTCCTGGTCACATGACAACACTTCTTATTACAAACGCCTTTCTGGACGCTCAATTGATGTTTGATCCCTCGACACACATTTCTTGTTTTAATCAAATGATGTCATTCAATCAAAATGTGTGTGTTTGGAAATGATGTTCAAGTGCATGCTTCTAGAAATCAGAATGTAAAAATCCAGTTTGAAAGAAATGAATGTGGAAGGAATTCTGTTTAAAAGAATTCAGTGTGAAACTAATTCAGTGTGAAAAAATTCACACATCCATCCATTTTCTACCGCCTGTCCCTTTTGGGATGGCGAGGGGTGCTGGAGCCTATCCCAGCTGCACATGGGCAGAAGGTGGGTACACCCTGGACAAGTCGCTGTAAAATTCAGTGTGAAGCACATTTAGCGTGAACAAATTCAGTGCAAAAAAAAAATCAGTGTGAAACATTCAGTGTGTAAGAATAACATGTGAAACAAATTTAGTGTGAACACAATTCAGTGTGTAAGAATTAGATGTGAAATAAATTTAGTGTGAAAAAATAAAGTGTAAAAATTCAGTGTCAAACAAATTCAATTAAATAAAAATCAGTGTGTGAACACCCAGTTCAAACAAATTTAGTGTAAAAAAATTCAGTGTCAAACAAATCTTGAGTGAAAAAATGTAGTGTGTAAAAATTCAGTGTGCAATAAATCAGAGTGATCAGACAAAGAGCAGCTCAAAGACTTCTATGGAATTACAACGAAATGAACCCAGATTTCCCTCGCCCGGACGTGGGTCACCGGGGCCCCGCTCTGGAGCCAGGCCCGGAGTTGGGGCACGATGGCGAGCGCCTGGTGGTCGGGCCTGTTCCCATGGGGCCCGGCCGGGCACAGCCCGAAGAGGCAACGTGGGTCATCCCTCAAATGGGCTCACCACTCATAGGAGGGGCCATAGAGGTCGGGTGCATTGTGAGCTGGGCGGCAGCCGAAGGCAGGGCACTTGGCGGTCCGATCCTCGGCTACAGAAGCTAGCTCTTGGGACGTGGAACGTCACCTCACTGGGGGGGAAGGAGCCTGAGCTAGTGCGCGAGGTAGAGAAGTTCCGGCTGGATATAGTCGGACTCACCTCGACGCACAGCAAGGGCTCTGGAACCAGTTCTCTCGAGAGGGACTGGACCCTCTTCCACTCTGGCGTTGCCGGCAGTGAGAGGCGACGGGCTGGGGTGGCAATTCTGGTTGCCCCCCGGCTCAAAGCCTGTACGTTTGAGTTCAACCCAGTGGACGAGAGGGTAGCTTCCCTTCGCCTTCGGGTGGGGGGACGGGTCCTGACTGTTGTTTGTGCTTACGCACCAAACAGCAGTTCAGAATACCCACCCTTTTTGGGTACACTCGAGGGAGTACTGGAAAGTGCTCCTCCGGGTGATTCCCTTGTCCTACTGGGAGACTTCAACGCTCATGTTGGCAACGACAGTGAAACCTGGAGAGGCGTGATTGGGAAGAATGGTCGCCCGGATCTAAACCCGAGTGGTGTTTTGTTATTGGACTTTTGTGCTCGTCACAGTTTGTCGATAACAAACACCATGTTCAAACACAAGGGTGTCCATATGTGCACTTGGCACCAGGACACCCTAGGCCGCAGTTCCATGATCGACTTTGTAGTTGTGTCATCGGATTTGCGGCCTTATGTTTTGGACACTCGGGTGAAGAGAGGGGCGGAGCTTTCTACCGATCACCACCTGGTGGTGAGTTGGCTGCGATGGTGGGGGAGGATGCCGGACCGACCTGGCAGGCCCAAACGCATTGTGAGGGTCTGCTGGGAACGTCTGGTAGAGTCTCCTGTCAGAGAGAGTTTCAATTCACACCTCCGGGAGAACTTTGAACATGTCACGAGGGAGGTGCGGGACATTGAGTCCGAGTGGACCATGTTCCGAACCTCTATTGTCGAGGCGGCTGATTGGAGCTGTGGCCGCAAGGTTGTTGGTGCCTGTCGTGGCGGTAATCCCAGAACCCGTTGGTGGACACCAGCAGTGAGGGATGCCGTCAAGCTGAAGAAGGAGTCCTATCGGGTTCTTTTGGCTCATAGGACTCCGGAGGCAGTGGACGGGTACCGACGGGCCAAGCGGTGTGCAGCTTTAGCGGTCGCGGAGGCAAAAACTCGGACATGGGAAGAGTTCGGGGAAGCCATGGAAAACGACTTCCGGACGGCTTCGAAGCGATTCTGGACCACCATACGGCGCCTCAGGAAGGGGAAGCAGTGCACTATCAACACCGTGTATGGTGCGGATGGTGTTCTGCTGACTTCGACTGCGGATGTTGTGGATCGGTGGAGGGAATACTTCGAAGACCTCCTCAATCCCACCAACACGTCTTTCTTTGAGGAAGCGGTGCCTGGGGAATCTGTAGTGGACTCTCCTATTTCTGGGGCTGAGGTCGCTGAGGTAGTTAAAAAGCTCCTTGGCGGCAAGGCCCCGGGGGTGGATGAGATCCGCCCGGAGTTCCTTAAGGCTCTGGATGCTGTGGGGCTGTCTTGGTTGACAAGACTCTGCAGCATCGCGTGGACATCGGGGGCGGTACCTCTGGATTGGCAGACCGGGGTGGTGGTCCCTCTCTTTAAGAAGGGGGACCGGAGGGTGTGTTCCAACTATCGTGGGATCACACTCCTCAGCCTTCCCGGTAAGGTTTATTCAGGTGTACTGGAGAGGAGGCTTCGCCGGATAGTCGAACCTCGGATTCAGGAGGAACAGTGTGGTTTTCGTCCTGGTCGTGGAACTGTGGACCAGCTCTATACTCTCGGCAGGGTTCTTGAGGGTGCATGGGAGTTTGCCCAACCAGTCTACATGTGCTTTGTGGACTTGGAGAAGGCATTCGACCGTGTCCCTCGGGAAGTCCTGTGGGGAGTGCTCAGAGAGTATGGGGTATCGGAATGTCTTATTGTGGCAGTCCGCTCTCTGTATGATCAGTGTCAGAGCTTGGTCCGCATTGCTGGCAGTAAGTCGGACACGTTTCCAGTGAAGGTTGGACTCCGCCAAGGCTGTCCTTTGTCACCCATTCTGTTCATAACTTTTATGGACAGAATTTCTAGGCGCAGCCAAGGCGTTGAGGGGTTCCGGTTTGGTGGCCACGGGATTAGGTCTCTGCTTTTTGCAGATGATGTAGTCCTGATGGCTTCATCTGGCCGGGATCTTCAGCTCTCACTGGATCGGTTCGCAGCCGAGTGTGAAGCGACCGGAATGAGAATCAGCACCTCCAAGTCCGAGTCCATGGTTCTCGCCCGGAAAAGGGTGGAGTGCCATCTCCGGGTTGGGGAGGAGACCCTGCCCCAAGTGGAGGAGTTCAAGTACCTAGGAGTCTTGTTCACGAGTGGGGGAAGAGTGGATCGTGAGATCGACAGGCGGATCGGTGCGGCGTCTTCAGTAATGCGGACGTTGTATCGATCCGTTGTGGTGAAGAAGGAGCTGAGCCGGAAGGCAAAGCTCTCAATTTACCGGTCGATCTACGTTCCCATCCTCACCTATGGTCATGAGCTTTGGGTCCTGACCGAAAGGATAAGATCACGGGTACAAGCGGCCGAAATGAGTTTCCTCCGCCGGGTGGCGGGGCTCTCCCTTAGAGATAGGGTGAGAAGCTCTGCCATCCGGGAGGAACTCAACGTAAAGCCGCTGCTCCTCCACATCGAGAGGAGCCAGATGAGGTGGTTCGGGCATCTGGTCAGGATGCCACCCGAACGCCTCCCTAGGGATGTGTTTAGGGCACGTCCAGCTGGTAGGAGGCCACGGGGAAGACCCAGGACACGTTGGGAAGACTATGTCTCCCGGCTGGCCTGGGAACGCCTCGGGATCCCCCGGGAAGAGCTAGACGAAGTGGCTGGAGATAGGGAAGTCTGGGCTTCCCTGCTTAGGCTGCTGCCCCCGCGACCCGACCTCGGATAAGCGGAAGATGATGGATGGATGGATGGAATAAATCAGTGTAAAACATTCAGTGTGTAAGAATGAGACGTGAAACAAATTTAGTGTGAAAAAATTCAGTGTGTAAAATTTCTGTCTGAAAAAAATCAGTGTGTAAAGATTCAGTGTGTACACATTCAGTATGAAACATATCCAGTGCAAACAAATTCAGTGTGAAACAAATTTAGCGTGAAAAAAATGTAGTGTGTAAGAATTCAGTGTGCAAGAATTAGAATTTCCCAAATATTAGCCGCAGCGGACTATTAGTCCCAGATCTACATGTTGTGGATTGAGTTATTTACCCAGAAATATTCTGTTAATGTTTATTGATATACTGCACCTTCATTGTATTCAAATGGAACAATGTAGTATCTGTTAGTCTACAAAATAACATGTTTTGCCATTTGGTGGAAGATTACTGTCTTTTCTGGAGTACAAAGTGCACTGGTATATAAGCCACACCCACCACATTTGACAAGAAACCTTGTCGCACCAAACTATAAGTGGCAGATATTGTGAAATGAGTTATTTACACAGAAAATATTTTGTAAATGTTTATGTACATACCTTAATTGCTTCCAAACAAGGCAGTAAAACGGCTGATCAAACAAAACAGAAGTCATGGTCATGGACCTACTAGCTGCGCAAGCTAGCTCTCCAATCAGCTAAACAGACTCAATAACTCCACGCTGACGTTTTGCTGAATTTACTGAGGAATTTGTGAAAGTGAAACAATACAATAAGAATGTTATTGTAAGTTAATAATACTAACACAGACACTCGTAAACGTGTTAGCACATGAGCTAACAGGTCATTACAAGTATGCATGAAAACACTCCTACAGACGTCACACACAAGTCACTTTAGCAAGTAAGAATTGTTTTAGTTGTATTGTAAAACTTGCAGCTAAACAGACCCAACGACTGCAAGGTGTGTAGCTGCTAGCTCCTGTTAGCCTGTAGCCTAGCATGTTTACCTTTTTGCACACAACTTTAGTGAAACGGAAGAAATGTTGTGCCTATTGTAGGACATTTAGAGGTCAACTGGCTGTCCAGCTCTGCACGAGTAAACACTCTGCTTGTATCGCACATGATATTGCATGTAAATCAACACTCTGCTTGTATCGCACATGATATTGCATGTAAATCAACACTCTGCTTGTATCGCACATGATATTGCATGTAAATCAACACTCTGCTTGTATCGCACATGATATTGCATGTCAATCAACACTCTGCTTGTATCGCACATGATATTGCATGTAAATCAACACTCTGCTTGTATCGCACATGATATTGCATGTAAATCAACACTCTGCTTGTATCGCACATGATATTGCATGTAAATCAACACTCTGCTTGTATCGCACATGATATTGCATGTAAATCAACACTCTGCTTGTATCGCACATGATATCGCATGTAAATCAACACTCTGCTTGTATCGCACATGATATTGCATGTAAATCAACACTCTGCTTGTATCGCACATGATATTGCATGTAAATCAACACTCTGCTTGTATCGCACATGATATTGCATGTAAATCAACACTCTGCTTGTATCGCACATGATATTGCATGTAAATCAACACTCTGCTTGTATCGCACATGATATTGCATGTAAATCAACACTCTGCTTGTATCGCACATGATATTGCATGTAAATCAACACTCTGCTTGTATCGCACATGATATCGCATGTAAATCAACACTCTGCTTGTAGCGCACATGATATTGCATGTAAATCAACACTCTGCTTGTATCGCACATGATATTGCATGTAAATCAACACTCTGCTTGTATCGCACATGATATTGCATGTAAATCAACACTCTGCTTGTATCGCACATGATATTGCATGTAAATCAACACTCTGCTTGTATTGCACATGATATTGCATGTAAATCAACACTCTGCTTGTATCGCACATGATATTGCATGTAAATCAACACTCTGCTTGTATCGCACATGATATCGCATGTAAATCAACACTCTGCTTGTATCGCACATGATATTGCATGTAAATCAACACTCTGCTTGTATCGCACATGATATTGCATGTAAATCAACACTCTGCTTGTATCGCACATGATATTGCATGTAAATCAACACTCTGCTTGTATCGCACATGATATTGCATGTAAATCAACACTCTGCTTGTATCGCACATGATATTGCATGTAAATCAACACTCTGCTTGTATCGCACATGATATCGCATGTAAATCAACACTCTGCTTGTAGCGCACATGATATTGCATGTAAATCAACACTCTGCTCGTATCGCACATGATATTGCATGTAAATCAACACTCTGCTTGTATCGCACATGATATTGCATGTAAATCAACACTCTGCTTGTATCGCACATGATATTGCATGTAAATCAACACTCTGCTTGTATCGCACATGATATTGCATGTAAATCAACACTCTGCTTGTATCGCACATGATATTGCATGTAAATCAACACTCTGCTCGTATCGCACATGATATTGCATGTAAATCAACACTCTGCTTGTATCGCACATGATATTGCATGTAAATCAACACTCTGCTTGTATCGCACATGATATTGCATGTAAATCAACACTCTGCTTGTATCGCACATGATATCGCATGTAAATCAACACTCTGCTTGTAACGCACATGATATCGCATGTAAATCAACACTCTGCTTGTATCGCACATGATATTGCATGTAAATCAACACTCTGCTTGTATCGCACATGATATTGCATGTAAATCAACACTCTGCTTGTATCGCACATGATATTGCATGTAAATCAACACTCTGCTTGTATCGCACATGATATTGCATGTAAATCAACAACACTCTGCTTGTATCGCACATGATATTGCATGTAAATCAACACTCTGCTTGTATCGCACATGATATTGCATGTAAATCAACACTCTGCTTGTAACGCACATGATATCGCATGTAAATCAACACTCTGCTTGTATCGCACATGATATTGCATGTAAATCAACACTCTGCTTGTATCGCACATGATATTGCATGTAAATCAACACTCTGCTTGTATCGCACATGATATTGCATGTAAATCAACACTCTGCTTGTATCGCACATGATATTGCATGTAAATCAACAACACTCTGCTTGTATCGCACATGATATTGCATGTAAATCAACACTCTGCTTGTATCGCACATGATATTGCATGTAAATCAACACTCTGCTTGTATCGCACATGATATTGCATGTAAATCAACACTCTGCTTGTATCGCACATGATATTGCATGTAAATCAACACTCTGCTTGTATCGCACATGATATTGCATGTAAATCAACACTTTGCTTGTATCGCACATGATATCGCACGTTTCACAAACAAGCTAATATCACCTGTATTTCAGCCAACTGATATGTGCCAAGAATATTGTGCTGTATCGGCAGAGCGGTGACAACATGACTTTGATAATAAAGATGTTTTGGCAAATAGGAGATGTTATTGTGCACGTATGCGCCCGCCAGTCGGGTGTTGTTGAGTGATTTATGTTGTTTGCCTGGAGTCAACAGGCTGAGGGAACAACACACTGTGAAGGTAAACACTTGTCCTGATTAATGAAAGGAAGTCAGATCCCATGCAGATTAGACGCCAACCTCACTGAATATTCATCTGCCTTCAAGGAGGCGGCACATCGCGGAGGTCGCCACTCAAGGTCACTCCAACTTGTCTGCCGGCGTGTCTGTGGATGGTAGTTTGTGGTGGGTGGAGTGTGTGGGTGGTAGTTTGTGGTGGGTGGAGTGTGTGGATGGTAGTTTGTGGTGGGTGGAGTGTGTGGATGGTAGTTTGTGGTGGGTGGAGTGTGTGGATGGTAGTTTGTGGTGGGTGGAGTGTGTGGATGGTAGTTTGTGGTGGGTGGAGTGTGTGGATGGTAGTTTGTGGTGAGTGGAGTGTGTGGATGGTAGTTTGTGGTGGGTGGAGTGTGTGGATGGTAGTTTGTGGTGAGTGGAGTGTGTGGATGGTAGTTTGTGGTGGGTGGAGTGTGTGGATGGTAGTTTGTGGTGGGTGGAGTGTGTGGATGGTAGTTTGTGGTGGGTGGAGTGTGTGGATGGTCGTTTGTGGTGGGTGGAGTGTCTGGATGGTAGTTTGTGGTGGGTGGAGTGTGTGGATGGTAGTTTGTGGTGGGTGGAGTGTGTGGATGGTAGTTTGTGGTGGGTGGAGTGTCTGGATGGTAGTTTGTGGTGAGAGGAGTGTGTGGATGGTAGTTTGTGGTGGGTGGAGTGTGTGGATGGTAGTTTGTGGTGAGTGGAGTGTGTGGATGGTAGTTTGTGGTGGGTGGAGTGTGTGGATGGTAGTTTGTGGTGGGTGGAGTGTGTGGATGGTAGTTTGTGGTGGGTGGAGTGTGTGGATGGTAGTTTGTGGTGGGTGGAGTGTCTGGATGGTAGTTTGTGGTGGGTGGAGTGTGTGGATGGTAGTTTGTGGTGGGTGGAGTGTGTGGATGGTAGTTTGTGGTGGGTGGAGTGTGTGGATGGTAGTTTGTGGTGGGTGGAGTGTGTGGATGGTCGTTTGTGGTGGGTGGAGTGTCTGGATGGTAGTTTGTGGTGGGTGGAGTGTGTGGATGGTAGTTTGTGGTGGGTGGAGTGTGTGGATGGTAGTTTGTGGTGGGTGGAGTGTCTGGATGGTAGTTTGTGGTGAGAGGAGTGTGTGGATGGTAGTTTGTGGTGGGTGGAGTGTGTGGATGGTAGTTTGTGGTGAGTGGAGTGTGTGGATGGTAGTTTGTGGTGGGTGGAGTGTGTGGATGGTAGTTTGTGGTGGGTGGAGTGTGTGGATGGTAGTTTGTGGTGGGTGGAGTGTGTGGATGGTAGTTTGTGGTGGGTGGAGTGTCTGGATGGTAGTTTGTGGTGGGTGGAGTGTGTGGATGGTAGTTTGTGGTGGGTGGAGTGTGTGGATGGTAGTTTGTGGTGGGTGGAGTGTCTGGATGGTAGTTTGTGGTGAGAGGAGTGTGTGGATGGTAGTTTGTGGTGGGTGGAGTGTGTGGATGGTAGTTTGTGGTGGGTGGAGTGTGTGGATGGTAGTTTGTGGTGAGTGGAGTGTGTGGATGGTAGTTTGTGGTGGGTGGAGTGTGTGGATGGTAGTTTGTGGTGAGTGGAGTGTGTGGATGGTAGTTTGTGGTGGGTGGAGTGTGTGGATGGTAGTTTGTGGTGGGTGGAGTGTGTGGATGGTAGTTTGTGGTGGGTGGAGTGTGTGGATGGTAGTTTGTGGTGGGTGGAGTGTCTGGATGGTAGTTTGTGGTGAGAGGAGTGTGTGGATGGTAGTTTGTGGTGGGTGGAGTGTGTGGATGGTAGTTTGTGGTGGGTGGAGTGTGTGGATGGTAGTTTGTGGTGAGTGGAGTGTGTGGATGGTAGTTTGTGGTGGGTGGAGTGTGTGGATGGTAGTTTGTGGTGGGTGGAGTGTGTGGATGGTAGTTTGTGGTGGGTGGAGTGTGTGGATGGTAGTTTGTGGTGGGTGGAGTGTGTGGATGGTAGTTTGTGGTGGGTGGAGTGTGTGGATGGTAGTTTGTGGTGAGTGGAGTGTGTGGATGGTAGTTTGTGGTGAGAGGAGTGTGTGGATGGTAGTTTGTGGTAGGTGGAGTGTGTGGATGGTAGTTTGTGGTGGGTGGAGTGTGTGGATGGTAGTTTGTGGTGGGTGGAGTGTGTGGATGGTAGTTTGTGGTGAGAGGAGTGTGTGGATAGTAGTTTGTGGTGGGTGGAGTGTGTGGATGGTAGTTTGTGGTGGGTGGAGTGTGTGGATGGTAGTTTGTGGTGGGTGGAGTGTGTGGATGGTAGTTTGTGGTGGGTGGAGTGTGTGGATGGTAGTTTGTGGTGGGTGGAGTGTGTGGATGGTAGTTTGTGGTGAGAGGAGTGTGTGGATGGTAGTTTGTGGTGGGTGGAGTGTGTGGATGGTAGTTTGTGGTGGGTGGAGTGTGTGGATGGTAGTTTGTGGTGGGTGGAGTGTGTGGATGGTAGTTTGTGGTGGGTGGAGTGTGTGGATGGTAGTTTGTGGTGGGTGGAGTGTGTGGATGGTAGTTTGTGGTGGGTGGAGTGTGTGGATGGTAGTTTGTGGTGAGTGGAGTGTGTGGATGGTAGTCTGTGGTGGGTGGAGTGTGTGGATGGTAGTTTGTGGTGAGTGGAGTGTGTGGATGGTAGTCTGTGGTGAGAGGAGTGTGTGGATGGTAGTTTGTGGTGAGTGGAGTGTGTGGATGGTAGTTTGTGGTGAGAGGAGTGTGTGGATGGTAGTTTGTGGTGGGTGGAGTGTGTGGATGGTAGTTTGTGGTGAGAGGAGTGTGTGGATGGTAGTTTGTGGTGGGTGGAGTGTGTGGATGGTAGTTTGTGGTGGGTGGAGTGTGTGGATGGTAGTTTGTGGTGAGAGGAGTGTGTGGATGGTAGTTTGTGGTGGGTGGAGTGTGTGGATGGTAGTTTGTGGTGGGTGGAGTGTGTGGATGGTAGTTTGTGGTGGGTGGAGTGTGTGGATGGTAGTTTGTGGTGGGTGGAGTGTGTGGATGGTAGTTTGTGGTGGGTGGAGTGTGTGGATGGTAGTTTGTGGTGGGTGGAGTGTGTGGATGGTAGTTTGTGGTGAGAGGAGTGTGTGGATGGTAGTTTGTGGTGGGTGGAGTGTGTGGATGGTAGTTTGTGGTGGGTGGAGTGTGTGGATGGTAGTTTGTGGTGAGAGGAGTGTGTGGATGGTAGTTTGTGGTGAGAGGAGTGTGTGGATGGTAGTTTGTGGTGAGAGGAGTGTGTGGATGGTAGTTTGTGGTGAGAGGAGTGTGTGGATGGTAGTTTGTGGTGGGTGGAGTGTGTGGATGGTAGTTTGTGGTGGGTGGAGTGTGTGGATGGTAGTTTGTGGTGGGTGGAGTGTGTGGATGGTAGTTTGTGGTGGGTGGAGTGTGTGGATGGTAGTTTGTGGTGAGAGGAGTGTGTGGATGGTAGTTTGTGGTGGGTGGAGTGTGTGGATGGTAGTTTGTGGTGGGTGGAGTGTGTGGATGGTAGTTTGTGGTGGGTGGAGTGTGTGGATGGTAGTTTGTGGTGAGTGGAGTGTGTGGATGGTAGTCTGTGGTGGGTGGAGTGTGTGGATGGTAGTTTGTGGTGAGTGGAGTGTGTGGATGGTAGTCTGTGGTGAGAGGAGTGTGTGGATGGTAGTTTGATTAGAATCAGGTGGGAATTTGTGCAAATTAGAACATTTGCCCATTCATTTTCAATAGGTAAAATGTCCTGCAAAACCAGGAATTCTGGGTAATACGTGATATTTAAAAAAAAAAGAAAAACATTTTTTTTTAAGAATCTTATATTATTGTGTGAATGTTTGTACATTCACACAATAATAATAATAATAATAATATTAATAATAATACTAACATGATAATAATAATAATAATACATTTAAATAGATGATTATTTGCTGTATAATCTTAATGTGGGAATGTTTGGCCATTTTACACATTAACAATAATAATGTGAAATAGATGATTTTTGATGTGGAACTTACTGTGTGAATGTTTGGACTTTCACGCAATAGTATTAATGATAACAAAAAATAATAATAATAATAATAATAATAAAATAGATAATTGTTTGGTGTAGAATCTTAATTGTGTGAATGTTTGGGCATTCACACAATAACTATAATAATAATAATTATATTAATAATAATAACAATAATAATAATAAATATAATAAATAGATACTTTTTGGTGTATCTTATTGTGTGAATGTAATAATTATAATAATAATAATAGTAATAATAATAATAATACTAATACAAATGGACATTTACACAATAATAATAATAATAATAGTCATAATAATAATAAACATAAGAATAATAATAACAATGATAAATAGATGATTGTTTAGTGTATAATTTCCTGTAATTCCAGGAGTTCTGCATGGCTCATTCTCAAATCAAACTATTACGACGTCAACATTTTTCAACCAATCCCAAAAATTCCAACTCCAACCCATTTTTATCCTCTTGGAAAATTGTGTCAATATTTTCCAAAATTCCTCTTTTTTTCGTTTTTTTTTTTTTTTGTTCTTTGTTCAACAACACAAACGTAAAGAAACCCCAGCGGTGGGCAGACTGAACAATGGCTTCCCCTCCATGGTCTCGGCTCTCTCGGCTCCTGCTGACTTTTCTGTCCTCAGAACAATCACAGCAGCGTTGGCGGCCAAAGTCAAAGTGACCTTGACAGAAGTCTGCGGCCTGATCGCAGCAGATATGAGACTTATCCACTTCTTCACCTGTCACTGCTGGCGGGGGGTCTGAGGAGATGACTTTAGGGAGATTAACAGCTCAGTCAGCAAGTCCTGCTGCACCTTGACACAGCTTACAGGCATTACCAGGTCACACCAGGAAATGACACGGGTGCACAGCGGGTGTACCAGGATGCAGCCGCGCGCCTTGATTGCTGGAGCACATTATGCAATCTTCAAGAGGTCCCGCATCGCACCCAAAACACTTCACACCAGGTCAGGATCTCATTAAAGCAGGAAGCACTTTTTGTTCTCCAGGAGAAAATGTTGCAAGGAACCGCCTGAAAATCGATATCTCTTTTGAGGAGGCGTGAGCAAAACACAATCAAAGGGGACCTTTAGTGCAATACAACTACTTTTCCAGCTTGAATGTACCTGCTTATTTCTATTTGGGATCTGCATAAGTCCTGAACATGGGAGATCAAACCATGAAGGCATTGCAGGGATATTTATCAAGCAATCATTTAATCAATCAATCAATCAATCAATGTTTACTTATATAGCCTTAAATCAGGAGTGTCTCAGAGGGCTGCACAAGCCACAACAACATCCTGGGCTCAGAACCCACATCAGGGCGAGGAAAGACTCAACCCAATGGGATGAGAAACCTTGGAGGGGACTGAAGATGTGGGACCTGAGCATTTAAAGGTCACAGTTGGTACAAAATGTGGCTGCTAGACTTTTGACAAGAACAAGAAAGTTTAATCATATTTCGCCAATACTGTACATATATATATATATATATATATATATATAGATAGATAGATAGATAGATAGATAGATAGATAGATAGATAGATAGATAGATAGATAGATAGATATATATATATATATATATATATATATATATATATATATATATATATATATATATATATATGGTATTTGGCCACCTGCCTTGACTCACATATGAAGTTGAAGTGCCATCCCACTCAATATGACCTTTTGCAGCTATTTCAGCTTCAACTCTTCTGGGAAGGCTGTCCACAAGGTTGCAGAATGTGTTTATAGCAATTTTCCACCGTTCTTCCAAAAGTGCATTGGTGAGGTCACACACTGATGTTGGTGGAGAAGGCCCGGCTCTCAGTCTCACGTTCTAATTCATCCCAAAGGTGTTCGATCGGGTTCAGGTCAGGACTCTGTGCAGGCCAGTCGAGTTCATCCACACCAGACTCTGTCATCCATGTCGTTATGGACCTTGCTTTGTGCACTGGTGCACAGTCATGTTGGAAAAAGGAAGGGGCCCGCTCCAAACTGTTCCCACAAAGTTGGGAGCATGAAATTGTCCAAAATGTTTTGGTTACCTGGAGCATTCAATGTTCCTTTCACTGGAACTAAGGGGCCAAGCCCAACTCCTGAAAAACAACCCCATAACACAATTCCTCCTCAGTGAATGTATTCGTGGAGGGGGGCGTGGTCTGCGGGCCTGCCGCGGAGCGGGACGTGCAAAGACCGGCCTCGAAGTCAGCAGCAGGTGAGTAGATTGCCCAGCTGGGACTTGTTATCTATTCACCTGTCACCCTTATTAGCAGCAGCCGGGACAAGAGACGTTGTTGGAGTTGGAGCCAGGGAAAGACACGTGCCCAGAGACAGACTAGATTGCTGTAAAGCAAACCACCCCCAGGGTTTATGCAAAATTAAACTACTTTATTCAAACTGTCTACTGGGTTCCCGAAGATCTGTCAGCCAGGAGAATCCACCACAGGAGGGAAACCTCACAGTATTAACATGATATAAATGTTATTGTCAACATACACACATTGATATGTCCAGGACAGATGAATACTCTGTAGAAGTTAAACCTTAGTGTGTAGTTACGGACCTGCAGCCTTCCTCTTGATTCCATACCCCTGCCCGCCCTCGGTGCCTCACTATCGCGCTGACAATAAAACACGGTGAGCCCACTGATCTCGCTATATCCTCCAGGATGTTGTGTTGTGATGGCTTGTGGCCGTCATCGATGTCCATCTCTGCACAAACAGGCAAGAAAGCTAAAAACTCCAACAACAACAACAAAAATCTGACGGCTGGGGGGGTAAGGATGGGGGGGGGGGGGGGGCGAATGCTGACTCAGCACAAGGGCTTGCTTTGCATCTGACAACTCTGCCTCTCACAACCAATCCTTTTCAAACGGGAGCAAATATACGGCTTACAAATAGGTCTGTAAAACTAAATCTACCGTATTTCCTTGAATTGCCGCCGGGTATATAGTATGCACCTGTCTAGAATTACTGCCGGGTCAAAGTCGTTTCGAAAAATAATTAGCGCATGCTTAGCATTACCACCTGCTCAGGTGTAATGCAGGGTCAAAGTCGTTTCGCAAAATAATTAGCATATGCCTAGAATGTCTGCCGGGTCAAACTCGTCACGTCACGAGTGACACTTCACCTGTCATCATTTTCAAAATGGAGGAGGCTGATTTCAATCATTTGAAATGGCATAAAGGGAAGAAGATTAAGAGCTATTCAGTAGGATTTAAGGTCCAAGCTATTGAATATGCTAAAAAGAACAGTAAGCAGCTATGTTTTATTAATATACCGTAGCTGCGTGTGTCAAATATGAGTCATTAAATGACTCCCGCCTCCTGGTGGTAGAGGGCGCTAGTGATCCTTCTTGCGACTACTCGGCTGCAGAAGAAGTGACAACAAGCAGCAAGAGTGTTTATTTTTTCCTCTCGCTTGCACTTCTAACATGGAGGATTACATATCTAAAATAAAACAGTTTTCTAAACTGGACTTTCAATGGAAGCAGGAGGTAATAAAGGAAGATCTCCATGGAGACAGAGAGACTTTTAAAACTGAAGAAAGATAAGGAAGACTTCTATAAACAAGTTATGGATGCTTTTGATCAGAAGGAGCTGCACATGGACTTCATTTATAAGTAAAGGTAAGACCATAATAAAGTTTTTTTTTATTAAATGTGCTTTTCATGATGGTATCCTTACATCACACTCTAATTTATAAGCGCAGGTCTAAATTTACTGCATGCCTTTGGTAAACGCCGGAGTGAGAAGAGGTTTTAAATGAATTAGCGCCCCGGAGACAATTCAAGGAAATACGGTATGCACATTTTTGACCAAAAGACCACAATTACCTGTCAAGTTAACCGAAATGAAGTGTTTTAAAAACAGAAACAAAGTAAAAATGTCAGCCCTTTGGAGGCCTGTGAGTTTTGTATGAGGTGGCAGAGATGGAGAGCAATCATGTTTTCATGCCTTCAGTAGCAGCACTTCATGACATTAGCATCGGTGTGTGTGTTGACAAAGCAGGCAAGTAGTTGTTTGCGGGCGTCGCAGCGCACGGCTTGCTCAGCTGTCAGGGTAATACTTTCATCAAACATCTTTCTCCATCCAGAAATGGGAAAGATGTCTGCTGCAAATCTCTTTGTCTGCTCTGACAGAATGTTGGAGAAGCGAAGGCGGCAGAACTAACAAGCAGCTTTCTCAGCAAACAGCTCCGAATGTGTGTGTGTGTGTGTGTGCGTGTGTGTGTGTGTGTGTGTGTGTGTGTGCGTGCGTGCGTGCGTGTGTGTGTGTGTGTGTGTGTGTGTGTGTGTGTGTGTGCGTGTGTGTGCGTGCGTGTGTGTGTGCGTGCGTGCGTGTGTGTGTGTGTGTGTGCGTGTGTGTGCGTGTGTGTGTGTGTGTGTGTGTGTGTGTGTCCGCACAGGCCAACATTCTCCCAAAGCACATGTTGTATACCTGTGTTTGTGAACACGTGTTGCTGCCCCCACATGCACACACGCCTCACCACTTTGCAAAACTGTAAATAAAAGACATTTGCCGCACTCCCAAATGCAGCTTTGAGAACTGCAAGCAGACTGGCAGAGCCCAGACCTCCAACAGGCTACATCTGCTAGGAGTAAAAGAATGACTGCAAAGGTTTAATAAAGCAATCGTGTTGTCGGGATCATACGTGTGTGGACCGTGAGGCCGAGGACATCCATGTGATGTCCTCGTTAACAGGATCGCAAAAGTGGCCGATAAAAACTTGATTTACTGTTAAACACGGAATATCACGTGAATCGACATGATTGTGAGTGAAATATTGTCATGGTGATTGGAACGTCTGTCTGGTGTGAATATGTTTCTGGGGAGTGCTCGTTCATCCACACCACACTTAAGTGCCCCTCCTGGACTTAAACATTGTTGAAAGTCTGCTCATGCCAGCTAAGACGACTCATGCACCTGCAACACCTGCAACACCTGCAACACCAACCTAAGATCGATATGTGTAAGACATTGTAATGTCAATGTAAGATCGATATGAAAACAATATAAGACTGATGAAGATCAATGTAATACCGATGTAAGATCCATGAACTGTACGATCAATGTATCATTAATGTATTATCGATGTAAGAATCAATGTAATATCAATGTAAGATCCGTATAAAATCGATGTATGATTGATGTTAGAGCAATGAAAGATTGAGGAATAATTGATCTGAGAGTGATATAAGATCAATGTAAGATCAATGTGAGATCAATTTAATATTGATTGAAGACAAATGTAAAATCGACAAATGATTGCTGTAAGATTAATGTAGGAACGATTGAAGATCAATGTAAGATCGACAAAAGACCAATTTAAAATCAATGAAAGATCGATTTAAGATCAATAAAAGAGCAATGTAAGATCCATGTATGATCGACGAAAGGTCAATATAAGATCGATGTAAAATTGATGTAAGATCACTGTAAGATCATGTAAAATCAATGTAAGATCAACATAAAATCGATTTAAAATCGATGTAAGATCGATGTAAAAATGGACGTAAGAAACACACTTCCAGCCTTTCACATTAAAAGTCCTGTGTGCAACATCCTGTCTGACTGTGCTAACAAAACTAAGGTTTTAAAAACAAGCACTCATTGGTATGTTTATGTTCCACAATAATTGTACTCCGACCTAAATATCCATCACATTGTTCCAACAAAAGCAAGCACATCTTCCTTTAAGTTGTGCTTTAAATTTAAACAAAGAAAACTAGTACCGATAAAGTTTGTTCTTCATTTAATGTTGATGGTGTATAATGTGGTTTTGAAGACTATTCAGTTTTGTTTACACTAATTCAAGGGTCCGTGCTTACGGAAGCATTTTTTAACCTTCATAAGTGATTGTTGTGAGATAAACACTACTGCTGGATTACTGGGATATATCATGTATAACAACAATGTACAGTGGGACACAAAATGTTAATAAGTTCCAAACTATGGATTTCGTGCACCATCACATCCCTACTTTGAAGTAGTCCTGAATCCAGACAGTGATGTGGATCACACCCAAAATCGAATCACTCATCCCACCAGCGTTTTGGTGAAGACTAGGAAACATGACCTCTTGGTCCATAGAACCCTGCTTCACAATCTCCTTGTTAGAACTAGCAGCCTCGCCATCTCTTAGCACAATTTAGGTTCCAGTTTTATATCTCTGTATTTACTCCAGGAGTCGGCATGCAAGCACCTGGCCTGGGCTGCCAGCTGCGTCACCAAAGCAGTCACAGCAACTTGGTCCAGAACTTGTCTGTACCACACTTGCTGTTGATTGGCCGTGGACCCGTATTCAACCAGCAAAACTGAGAAATGTTTTCTAGAAAAACGCTGAATAGAAGAACTGAGCATAGCAGTGAGTTGAGTGGGCGACCCCCCCCCCCCCCAAGTTGGCACGGGGCAGAACCTGGTGACAATGATGCGGATCCAACCCAAAATGTAATCACTTGTTTCATGTCCTATTTCTGACATTGAATGAAAGTTTCACAAAATTCTGGCCGAAACCTTTTGAGTTATGTTTGGAAACAAAAAGACAAACCCCGGCAGTCACAAAACCTCCTGGCTGAGCTAACGATGAGAACTAACAGAACAATTCCGTTTTCCTCAGACATTTTAGATCGGATCACTAGAACCGAGAATTTGGTCTAATTTTTGAAAGAAGCAATTTGCATTTGTTTTGCCAGAGAAACACATTTTGAAAAGAACATAACACTGGCACACAAAGTGATACTGAAGAGGAGGCTGGTTGTCAAGACCATGGGATGCAGACAAACAGTCTTTTAATCAAAGACAGCTTTTAAATACAAACTGATAAGGTGTAGTGTCTGCTGTTTACTTGTACAAAATAAAGGTGTTTTGGAGCGCCTGCAAACATCACAATTTGTTTTGTTGGAGGTCAAACTTCCAATCGTTTTCTGCTCGCTGCTCCCCAGGAGGCAGTAAAAGGTGATTTTCCTTGTGTTAAAGGTTAGTAAGATGGTTGTTCTTCTGTTCTGAGAATCTGGCCTCAAAGATAATATCAAAAAGCTTTGAAACCAATTCCACATTCAGCCATTCACACGCTGCCATGCAAGGCCCTTGGCACCACCCATCCGGAGCAAGGGTGAGTGTCTTGCTCAAGGACGCCACAGACGTGACTAGGATGGCAAAAGGTGGGGATCGAACCAGGAACCCTCAAGTTGCTGGCATGGCCAGGCCATCACAACAGGACTGATCAGTTGGTCTTAGAAACGTCTTCACAGACAAACTGAACAGTTTTTGTTCAGCTTTTTTCAGGGAAAACTAAAACATTCATAGACGTTTCTAAGAAAATGTTCCTTGAAAAGTCTTCTAAGTTGAAACTGAACCAAAACTCTTGGTTTGGTTTGAACAGAAAAGGTTCAGTTTGTCTAAGAAACATCCAATTGTTCAGTATGTTTTGAAAATGTATTATAACTGTTCAGTTCATCATAGAAACATCAATCAATCAATCTATCAATCAATCAATGTTTATATGTATAGCCCTAAATCACAAGTGTCTCAAAGGGCTGCACAAGCCACACCGACATCCGCGGTTCAGCGCCCACATAAGGGCAAGGAAAAAGTCACAACCCAGTGGGACATTGATGTTAATGACTATGAGAATCCTTGGAGAGGACTGCAAATGTGGTTATCAATTAAAAAACAGACTGTTCAGATCAGAATCTCAATGTCACCTTACCTGTGCTGTTCAACAGGGGTACCCAAGGCTCTTTATTGGGCCCAATTCTGTACAGGACTTGCCTACAGTCTGTTCATTTGCAATGATATGCTGATGACGCAGTGCTGTATGTCCAAGCTAAATCAAAAGTAGAAGCTGCAACAAAACTATCGGCAGCGCTGGCTTGGTTGTCTCGCTGACTCAAGGAGTCCTGTTTACACCACAATACCAAACAGACTGTTCTTCTCTAGTAAGTCAGCAGAGGGCGTTCAACCCTCTGTAGTGGTGCAAGGACAGAGCCCTGATATCGTAGAAAAATTCAAATATCTTGGAGTGGTCTTCGACATAAATGTATTATTCAAAGCGCAAGTACAAAAAAAAATCACAAATATTGTAAAATAAAACCTGTCACATTTCAATCATATAAGACCATTGCTCACTTCTAAAGTCTGTGTGCACGCCAGGATATTCTCACATAGAAATAAATGATTGTTTCACAATTGGGACACACACAACAGAAAGTGTACTAAAACCCATTAAGTCTCTCTTCAAAAGGAAAGTTAAAATTATTGACAGGAAACCAATGCACTTCCACAATTGTATTATTCTAAAAAAAACCTTACATCCTTCATCTGGATTGCTAGCAGATCTTTGTGGATGTTTGTCTCACCTACAAAGTTTTAAATGCACTTGCACTACTATCATTCCAGGAATTCATTCAGAGGACAAAGAGTGAAGGAAGGCAAACGAGGGCCGTGTCCAGAGGTGATGGCAACACACCAAGACACAATCCTGGAATAAGTTGCCCACACGCATTAGAGACTGTGATAACTATCCACTTTTCAAAAAAACACTAAAACACTGTCTGCAAATAAATCAGACATGCACCCATTGAACCATGACAATCAGTTTCCAGACCCCAGCCCGTTCCACTGGGCTTCTGGCCAGCATATTTCATGCTGGGAGTAAATTGTCTGTCCTGATCTATTCTCTTGTAATTGTGTGTTGCTACTGTTTGTCTTGTCTCTCTAATGATGTCTTATTTATTTGGTTCTTATTTCTGTCATCATGGCTTTAAAGTCTTATGTGTCTCACTGTGTTATTTTAGAAACCTGCCTTGGGACTACGGCTGAAAATGAACATTTATGGTATTTACACTGTTTATTTAAGTTTAGGTTTAGAATTAATGTGCACTGTCCCAATAAATAAATGAAATACAAATTGTTCAGTTTTTTTTCAAACATATTCTAACTGTTGAGTTTGTCTTAGAAACGTCCTCCAACTGTTCAGTTTGTCATATAATCATCTAACTGTTGACTTTATCTTCAAAACATTTTCTAACTGTTCAGTTTGTCTTCAAAACACTTTCTAACTTTTCAGTTTGGCTTTGAAACATCTTCTAACTCATCAGTTGGTCTTAGAAATACATTCTAATATCTTCTAACTGTTTGGTTTGTCGAACAAACATCTAACTGTTCGGTTGATAATAGAAACGTCTTCTAACTGTTCAATAGGTCTTGGAAACCTCTTCTAACTGTTCAGTTGGTCTTAGAAACATCTTCTAACTGTTCAATAGGTCTTGGAAACCTCTTCTAACTGTGCAACAGGTCTTGGAAACCTCTTCTAACTGTTCAGTTGGTCTTAGAAACATCCAACTGTTCAGTTTGTATTACAAGACGTTTCTATGACAAACTCAACATTTCTAAGACCAACCTAACATTTTCTGTTCCAACTTAACAGTTACTCTTCAGTTTGAACTTAGATGACTTTACCGACACAAACTGAACAGTTTCTCTTCTGGTCAGTTGGTCTTAAAAGCATCTTCTCATTTGTTCCTGAAACAAACAAACAAAAAACGTTCTGTTTATTTGAGAAGGCGTTTCTAAGACCAACTGATTAGTCCAGTTGTGATGGATTTGATGCTCTGAGATGTCAGTGCTGACTACATTTTTTTTAACTTTTAATATCTAGGGAAATTGTAACAGAGGAACAACCATCTTACTAACCTCTGACCTCAGCTTTTGCCGTGTGTGTCGGTGTCTATTTGGCTTGAACACAAGGAAAATCACCTTTTACTGCCCCCTTTTTACCACCGAGCAGGAAATGATTGGATGTTTGACCACAAACAAAACAAACCGAGTTGTTTTCAGTCTCTCTAAAACACCTTCATTGTGTACAGGTAAACAGCGAACACTACATTTGATCAATCAGTATCTAAAACTGTCTTTTGATTAAAGGTCTGTTTTGTTTTATCTGCATCAGATCCTCCTTTTTCAAGACATTCTAAGACAAACTGAACAGTCAAGATGGAATCGACTGAACGCTTTAAGTCCACAACATCCGTAGGCATTGATACCAGGGATGTATTGTTCATTGTATGGAATGTAATGGTATCAAAATCTCACTTTACAATATTGTCACAGTATCAAGGCTATGGTACGATATTATTATGGTATTGTCTAAAAAAAAGTAAACAAAAGGCTTGCTGAAAAAGTTAGTGTGTAAAACAAAGTGACAGGAATGTTTAGGTTAAATACACTTAGTGTAATTGAACACAAACATAATACTCAAATAATCATGTACATTATGATACAAAACTGTGTTTTTAGGTGCACATATTTGTGCGAGAACGTCCACTTTTACAAGCTAATATAGGTTGAAACATCCAGTACAAAACAATAATAATTACTTCCAACTTTGACTTTCTCTAAAGTGGACTTTTTTTTTGTACTATTTTGTAAAATGCTAATTGTCAGTGAAGAGATTTGGCAATTTTACTTTTAATTCTGTAAACATCTCACAAATGGCTGAATAGTTTCCAGGTGATGGTTAAGCAAGTAGCTTCTCATGTTACTCCTGTTCCCCGCAGTGTGCAGGGTCCACGCTCCTACTGGACCCGTACTGTGCCAACTTGGAAATGCTCGAGAAGAAGGTAGTGCACTTAGTTTTGTTGTATGCATACTTTATTACCTCTGCCAGGGCTGTTTGTTAGCAACATAACTTAAAAGGTTATGTTTGTTCAAAAGACATATTTTTTGGTGTTAGAGAAGTTTGTTGCCTGCAGACGGTTTCAGCTGACACTGTCGTATCGCCCTGGAGTGACGTGTCTAAAAACAGCTGTTCCGGCTCAGGAAAACCTTCAAAATAAAATTCCTTACAGGAAGTTACGACAACAACCTGTACACCCCGAAGATACGATAAGACAGGCTAGGAAATGTGACGTCATCTATGAAATCATATGTGGATCATGCAATTAAATATGGATTGGAGAGACCGGAAGAACTTTCAACACCCGGAAACAAGAACACAAAAACAAAAGATCGGCGATAAGAGACCACTGGAGGGGGAGCAATCATCTCATAGACTGGGACAAGAGAAAGTCATAACTTCGAAACAAAGACATGAAGTCAGGAAGCAAGAACTGGGACGAGGACGCTGGTCTTCATCGGTGACAAACAGACAAGAGCGGAGGTTTATTTTCAAAGTTTTTAGACACCTCACACCAGGAAGTTACCACAGCTCTGACCGAGGCTGAAGTGTCAGAAGCTCTCCTACACAAAAATAACATATCTGAACACAAGAATTTGGAACATATTACTTTGAGATCCATTTCAATGAAATGTCTGAACAAAACAATTCCTCTTCTCTCCTACGAACACATGTGCTTCCTCTTGGTTTCCCCTTTGAAGCGTTCGACACCTGGTCAGGACTTTGGGAGATGTTGACTTTCAGACCGATCCACACAAAAGCGCCAGAAAATAACTTCACATAACCAAGTTCCCAATTCATACCGCCACCCGTCTCACCATCATTGTGGTGTCTACAACAGCCTTCCATCCCTAGCAGTGTAAAGTACGCAGTTACTAATGAATATTCTGATAGTTCTTGCCGAATATTAGTTAAAACTGCCCAGGTAGCGCAAAGTAATGCAAGTGAAATGAGTGAATTGTGTAATCAACTGCTACAATTGTTGTTGTATCTTTCACAATGTGTGTTTCACCTGCTACTTGACTTGGAGCCATAGTGATGATTTTAGTACCGCTTCCAACATATTGGTATGCGGACAACCCTAACCCAGAGTATGCTTTGCCTTTAAGTTCCTAAAAGGAGTGTTTTCTTCAATTTTTGCACTTGGACAAAGTGATAAATTAAAAGTTTTTCTGATTTAATTTGATACCGTCACACGTCACGACATCAAAGTGGGGTCTCTGAAGCCAAAACACTGCAGTATCTACACAACCGTTACATCATGATGTTACTTTACAGTCCGTTTGGAGAGACTGGAGGAGATGTGGATGAAGAGACAGGACAGCAGAGCTGGCGCTGAGTTCAGGGAAGTACAAGCTTCAGAGTGTCTTGGCTGAATGAGCAGGTATCGAACACCTCAGTCTCTTTGGACCGTCCTTGCTCATCCATGCGGACTGGACACTGGCCGAGTTAGTGGGCGGCCCGGAGCTTGCTTTGTTGGGTCTGCTCCTGTCTCTGGCCATGATGCTCCCCTCACCACTGCAGACCATGGCGTGGAACACCACAGAAGCCACCACAGTGTATATGTTTTTTTTTGTTTTGTTGTGTTTTGTTTTGTTGTTCTTACTTTTGTGGCTGTATGTAGACGTGTCTGGTTGCATCAGCTCTGCTCTTTTAATGTCTTTAATGTCCTTTGTGCTCCTTGATGTTTACCTCTTACAAACCGGCTTATGTGTGCAATAGCTATGAGGTTTTTTTTCTTCTTTGGCATAAGTCTGGACCCCTCTCCAAGGGCCCAGATTTAGAGCGACCCCCCCCCCCCCCCCTTTGTTTACCTGTTTGTCACCTTTTTTGTAAGGGGAGCTGGAAGTTGGCAGACCCGTCAGCGATCCTGTTCTGTCTCCTTGTCATGTTTGATCCTGTTCTGTCTCCCTGTAATGTTTGATCCTGTTCTGTGTCCCTGTAATGTTTGATCCTGTTCTGTGTCCCTGTAATGTTTGATCCTGTTCTGTCTCCCTGTCATGTTTGATCCTGTTCTGTCTCCCTGTAATGTTTGATCCTGTTCTGTCTCCCTGTCATGTTTGATCCTGTTCTGTCTGCCTGTCATGTTTGATCCTGTTCTGTCTGCCTGCAGTGTTTGTCTGCTCTTGAAAGGGATTGTGCTGAAAATCTTAATTTCCCCTGGGGGATTATTAAAGTATTTCTGATTCTGATTCTGATCCCAAAAGTGCTTGGTGTTTTAGTTCCTAAAAAGAGCATTTTCTCCAAATATTAGACTGGGAGAAAGTGACAAATTGAAAGAGATTCCATGCACTTTGTGAAGGAGGTAAAAAAACAGCATTTTCCTGGCATGTGTGAATGTTGTTGGTGTTCTCAGTTTCCCAGCAGGTGAGACTAAGGACTCCTGACAAAGTGTGGCTGTGGCCAAGGTTGCGAGTGCGAGCAGCAGAAGTCATTGAGTGTGCATCCATCATGGGCTGGACAGCAGCTGGCCTGCAGCTGACCAACACACACACTCCACACACACACACACTCCACACACACACACTCCACACACACACACTCCACCAACACACACTCCACACACACACACTCCACAAACACACACAGTCCACAAACACACACTCCACACACACACACTCCACACACACACACTCCACACACACACACTCCACACACACACACTCCACAAACACACACTCCACCAACACACACTCCACACACACACACTCCACACACACACACTCCACAAACACACACTCCACCAACACACACTCCACACACACACACTCCACACACACACACTCCACAAACACACACAGTCCACAAACACACACACTCCACACACACACACTCCACACACACACACTCCACACACACGCACTCCACAAACACACACACTCCACAAACACACACAGTCCACAACGTCAAAGACAAAAGTGTCACAAGGTTTGCGCTGCCAAGCTGAAGCTGATTCAGTCCGATTGCCTCGCATGCTTTGCAATTCCAGCACGCCTTGAAAATAGTGAATGCAGCTGCGGAACATTCCTCACCCGCTGCCTTCGTTTTGCAACTTTTGGATATATTATGAGCAGCGATTCCCCCGAAGGAGAGAAGACATTTCCTGTTGGAATAGTTGCCATGAATACTGACTTGATTTGAAGCAAAAAGGTCCACCTGTGGCTTTATTTACCGCGGCCTCCATCAATCCGAGCGTGGCTCACGTGGACGAGGGACGGGGATGAAAAGTCCCGTCATAAAGCAGCGAGGCGCTCATAAAGAGGCGTCATGTGACATGATGCGCTGCAATATGTCTGCTGGCACCCTGCTGAGAGCTGCACTCCTCACCTCGCTTCATGAAGGAAGACTGAGGGAGGACGCCTTCGCAAGCTGTGTGCTCGCATCTAGAAGCACAACAACATGGTCAATAGTATTATTATCATTATTAGATCAATATTATTATTATTATTGAATTAATACGATTATTATTATTATTATTATGAGATCAATATTATTATTATTAATATTATTATTATCATCATTATTATTATTATCCATCCATTTTCTACCGTTTATTCCCTTTGGGGTCCCGGGGGCGCTGGTGCCTATCTCAGCTACAATTGGGCGGAAGGCGTTGTACACCCTGGACAAGAGGCCACCTCATCACAGTATTATTATTATTATTATTGTTATTATAACATCAATATGATTATTATTATTAGATCAACAGTATTACTATTATTATTAGATAAATAATGTTATTATTATTATTATTATTATTATATCTATATATTATTATATCAATGATATTATTATTGGATCTATATTTGTATTATTATTGGATCAAAATTGTTATTGTTATTATTATTATTATTATCAATCAATGTTTACTTATATAGCCCTACATCACTAGTGTCTCAAAGGGCTGCACAAACCACCACGACATCCTCGGTAGGCCCACATAAGGGCAAGGAAAACTCACACCCAGTGGGACGTCGGTGACAATGATGACTATGAGAACCTTATCATTATTATTATTATTATCATTATTATTATTATGTCAATATTATTATTATTAATAATATGTCAATATTATTGTTATTATATCAGTATTTTTGCCCTAGTGTGTGAATGTTGTTTGTCTATCTTTGTTGGCCCTGCGATGAGGTGGCAACTTGTCCAGGGTGTACCCCGCCTTCCGCCCGATTGTAGCTGAGATAGGCACCAGCGCCCCCTGCGACCCCAAAGGGAATAAGCGGTAGAAAATGGATGGATGGATATTAGTAGTAGTAGATCAATATTATTATTCTTATTATTAAATCAATATTACTATTATTATGTCAATATTATTATTAGTAGTAAATCAACATTATTATTATTTTTATTATTATAATTAGATCAATATTACCATCCAGTGGATTTCATCATTGAAGAAGGACTTCCTGGAGTATTTTGGGATGTTTTGTGCTGGATCCAGCCCCTCTTTATGCCGTCACCATGGAGATGAGGGCTGTAATCGCACACCACAGGTGTCAAACTCGAGTCCTGAGGGCCATATCTGGTCCGCCACTTCATTGAATGTGGCCCTTAAAGTAAAATACACTTTTGACATTTTCAGCCTAAACAACAAATACTAAACCTTGCAAATGGATTCTTGATTCAGTGAGAATGTCAATGAAGACACTTCTCTTCTTGTATGTTCAGTGTAATAATAGGTGTTAGCATACAGGTGACCTTAAAAAGTCTTTTTAAGAATATATTTAAAAACATTCATATATTTATACATCATTTCATTCACTTTTGAAAATTATGAATCAATTTAGAATTGGAATAAATAAAACATTTTTGAGAACTGCAGGAATGCTTGTATCGCACATTATTACACACAAGTAAAAACAATACACAACCCTTTGGCCCTGCGAGGAGGGGGCGACTTGTCCAGGGTGTAAGCGCCTTCTGTCCGATTGTAGCTGAGATAGGCGCCAGTGCCCCCCACTACTCCAAAAGGGAATAAGCGGTAGGAAATGGATGGATGGATGGATGAACCGTTTGTATCGCACATAATATTGCACACAAGTAAACACACTGCAGGGGTGCTGGTATCACATATGATATCGCACAGAAGTACAAATAGCTATTGAACTGCTTGTATCGCACACAATATCACATACAAGTAAACACTGCAGGACTGCTTGTATCGCACACAATATCACATACAAGTAAACACACTGCAGGACTGCTTGTATCGCACACAATATCACACACAAGTAAACACTGCAGGACTGCTTGTATCGCACACAATATCACACACAAGTAAACACTGCAGGACTGCTTGTATCGCACACAATATCACATACAAGTAAACACACTGCAGGACTGCTTGTATCGCACACAATATCACATACAAGTAAACACTGCAGGACTGCTTGTATCGCACATGATATCACACACAAGTAAACACACTGCAGGACTGCTTGTATCGCACACAATATCACACACAAGTAAACACTGCAGGACTGCTTGTATCGCACACAATATCACATACAAGTAAACACTGCAGGACTGCTTGTATCGCACACAATATCACATACAAGTAACCACACTGCAGGACTGCTTGTATCGCACACAATATCACATACAAGTAAACACACTGCAGGACTGCTTGTATCGCACACAATATCACACACAAGTAAACACTGCAGGACTGCTTGTATCGCACACAATATCACATACAAGTAAACACACTGCAGGACTGCTTGTATCGCACACAATATCACATACAAGTAAACACACTGCAGGGGTGCTTATACCACAAATGATATCACACACAAGTAGAAACGCTGCAGGACACTTCAGCAAATGAAGACGATACAATCATAACAAAATTCAATGTAATAAACAAACGTGACTGGATCGTAAAAGCCCGCTTGTATCGGACATGATATCACACGTTTCACATGTAGGCTTACAGAATCCGAGACTTATTGTTTTGGCCGGTATCGGAGCAATATCTACTCTCAATATCAGCGCGGGATCAGTCTGCTTCCATCCCAGTCACACACACACACACACACACATTGACTGATGTCTACTTAACTTAACACACTTCATGCTTGTGTTCTTTGCCAACCAGGAATGTACGCCAAATAAGTACCAACCGGGTGGTGTGCATCAGAGTGCGATACGAGTATGATGTGGCCCATTACTGTGGGTCACATGACCCAGAAGACTAAACGCTCCAGTGCGTGATGATTATGTTGCACAATGATTACATCCACTATCTACAATGGATCTCCATCACACTTTTAACCTGCCCTTCTGACTCACTGCACACAAGCAGGAGGACAACAACACAGCCAGCGTCAACAACACCAAATGGAAGTCTACACACACACACACACACACACTCACACACAGGATGCCGGGTGTATTTGTCATCAGAAGACTTGTCTTGGAGTCCAAATATTGCATCCAGAAAAAGGAAGAAGCAGCGTGACTAAAAGTAGACGACAGGAGAGTAAAGTCTGAGCTCATGTTTAGCAACCAAAAAGGCAGATACAGCTGAAGCAGATGGATGATATCCTCCTGAGAATCCACATCTCTGGACTGGACATTTTGCCCCGATACAACGACGATATGATATCAGAGCCTTGAAGCTCGGCTGCAATCAACATTAATCCCCTGCGATATCAGCAGGAATCGTACGTACTCGTCTTGCTTCGTAGTGTGGAGTGTTGGAGAAGGTTTCATCACAATGTTTGTTAAGAAAACACTAAACTATTTATTATGAACTGTCTGCAACACACTTGTGCTGTCTTTAAGTTGAAGTGGAGTGGTAGTTGTTTGATTTGATTTGTTTATGAAACCGGTGGTCACATTCATTGATGAAGTTAAACCCACGGTGCAGTAACATGAATGATGCGGACACGTTTGTTACTGGATACTTTCTAACATGCCTCTGCCTTGGAGACTTTGTGTGAGTAAGTCATATACAACTAGACTTATTTGTTACAACTACAATTATATAGTACTTGTTCATATTGACTAATGTCACCTTTGATTGTGCTATGATTATTACCTATGTCTAGCTTGTGTGCTACTGTGTGCTTAGCTGTTGGGTAGCTGGTCATTCCTAGTAGCCTAAAGCTTGGCATGTTTACCTTTTGTAAATTAATTTTGTAAAATAGTAGAAATTCAGAGTTTATTGGAGGACATTTAGATGTCTGTCAGCGTTGTACAAGTAAACACTCTGCTTGTATGGCACATGATATCACACACAAGTAAACACTCTGCTTGTATGGCACATGATATCACACACAAGTAAACACTTTGCTTGTATGGCACATGATATCACACACAAGTAAACACTCTGCTTGTATCGCACATGATATCACACACAAGTAAACACTCTGCTTGTATGGCACATGATATCACACACAAGTAAACACTCTGCTTGTATGGCACATGATATCACACACAAGTAAACACTCTGCTTGTATGGCACATGATATCACACACAAGTAAACACTCTGCTTGTATGGCACATGATATCACACACAATACTCTGCTTGTATGGCACATGATATCACACACAAGTAAACACTCTGCTTGTATGGCACATGATATCACACACAAGTAAACACTCTGCTTGTATGGCACATGATATCACACACAAGTTTCACACGTAAGCTTGCATAATCCAAGACTTATTTTTGTGGCCGGTATCGGAGCGATATCTAGCATCACTATCAGAGCGGGATGAGCCTGCTTTGATGCCAGTCACAATGATGATGTCATCGCTGGCACTAAACACTGGCACACAGCTTCATGGCCACAACTGGACTGATATTCAATGCAAGCATGTTTAACTCCACCTTTGTATGACCATACACCTTTATGTTGTATTATATTTATATGCAACTTATCCCCCTTTATTAGGGACAGAGGACCCTTTTGTATTTCTAAGGTTTTATTATTATTAAACCGCCGCCTCTTTGAGCTGTAATTTGACCCCCTTAACATGCTTCAAAACTCACCAAATTTGACACACACATCAGGACTGGCAAAAATTGCGATCTAATCAAAAAACCAAACCCCAAAACTCAAAATTGCGCTCTAGCGCCCACTAGGAATAAAACACTGACAAAACTGCTCCTAGGAAGAAAACACAGACAAAACTGCTTGTAACTTCCGGTAGGAATGTTGTGGAGACATGAAACAAAAACTTCTATACATGTCTCACTTGGACTTACATTTCATTAATTAACATCCATTAGTAAAAATCAACTGGAAGTTGGCAATTGCCCCTTCAAAACAAAAGTTTTGTAAAAACCCGTCACCTTTTTTCAAACCTTATCTCCTCTGAGCGCGTTTGTTGTGTCGGCTTCAAACTCGCACAGAAAATAGATTGAAGCCTTCTAATTAAAAGTTGCGCAAAGAGTTTTTCTAACTGCTCCGGTTTTGATTTTACGAGCCTTCAAAGAACCGATACGCTGATACTGCTGCGCTGCTGCCGTCTCAAGATGGCCGCTTAAAAGCAGGAAGCACCAGCGTGACCACACAATGCAGAGAAGGTAGGTACCGTGCAGGTAAATATATGTTGACTGGGTGATTGCAGGAAGCACCAGCGTGACCACACAATGCAGAGAGGGTAGGTAGTGTGCAGGTAAGATATGTTGACTGGGTGTAAGAAGGAGGCACCAGTTTGACTCCAGGATACAGAGAAGGTAGGTAAAGTGAAGGTAAAGATATGTTGTCTGGGTGACAGAAAGAAGCACCAGTGTGACCCCAAGATGCAGGGAAGGTAGGTAAAGTGCAGGTAAAGGTATGTTGAATGGGTAAAGGCAGGAAACATCAGCAAAAGTCGGTCCCGCCCATCGCTGCTTGCAGCTTTAGTTCCAGTTATATTTTTACACAGAATTCTTTTAATAGAAAGGTCATTCAGTCACAAGAAGTCTGGAAGTAAAATAAAGCTGTGGACCGAGGACACAATCGTTCAAGATGCATCATTTTGGTACATTTCAAAGACCTTCTGCAAGTCCTGTGAAGACATTGTGACTCCATGCAGGACAAGAAGCGAGGCGGACGACACGTGGGAATGTTCTGTTGCCACGAATAACTCGGCAGCCATGTTGTCACCCAGCATTGCATCATTCCACTAATGAACACTAAAGGTATGCATGCTGTCTGACCTCCTGTCTAATTAAACGCTGCACATTCATCACCTTGCAGGCTGCACACACACACACACACACACACACACACACAGACACACACACACACACACACACACACACACACACACACACACACAGGACTGTCTGCAGGTGGAACGCCAGGTGTATTTGTCTGCAGAAGACTTGTCTTGGAGTCCAAATATTGCGTCCAAGAAAAGGAAGAAGCAGCGTGACTAAAAGTAGACGACAGGTTCCCGCAGGTGTGTGGCTTAGGGCGATGCTGTCAGGTATTTCATCAGCGACGTGTGAGCATCCAAAAGGAGGACAGGTCTCTGACAACCAGACTCTTGTGGCGGTGAGGCTGCTGTCCAGCCCTCAGGAAGTTGTAGTTTAGAGGAAAAAGAGGCAGGGTTCCCAGTACAGTCCGCTCCTTTGTCCGCTCCACGGATAGCCGCACAAATCTCCAACAGGTGTTAAAACAACTAACTGGACTTATTAAAGCCGCTTGGACAAAAAGAAAGGAAAGGTGTTCCACGCCTTTTGTATTTTTATGACTGCAAACATTTCATTGGACTTTTTTGTGAGGTCTCATCAGAATCATATTTAGTATGTTTAACACACGAGATTTGACACAAGATTTATATTATTCACATGTGAATATAAATGTCAATGTTGTCTGTGTCAGGCTTTCCCCTGACAGTTTGTCCATGTTTTACTTTTTCTCTCAGTTTAATATCTCCTGTCTTTAATTCCTGTCTAGTGCTCTTATTTTGTCAACTTCCTGTCTTGTTCCCTGAGTGCTGTGTTCCTCCTCCGCTGCGGCTGATTGGCACCTGGCCACACCTGTTGCCAATCAGCCCGCTCCTATTTGTACCTGCTTAGTCTTGTGTCAGTTGCTGGATCATTGTGTTGTCATTCGGACTTGTCGTTGGCATATGTTGCTCTTGTCGTGTCAATGTCATTCTTTTCAGCTATTACCTGTCGTGCTACATTTTGTCCTGGGCGTCGTAGCAGTAAGCTGTTCTTGTTAGCCATTAGTTGTTTCCAGTTTTTCTGTTTGCTATCCACTAGCTTCCATGCTAAAGTTCCGTTTTTTTCTCTAGCTTCCAGTGCTAGCTCCCTTAGTTTGTTATTCCACCCACGTGCGTGCTTTTTGTTTGTTCTTGTTTAGTTTTAATTAAATCATGTTTTCATATTCTATGCCTGCCTCCGTCTCTGCATCTTGGGGTTCAACACCAAATAATTGTGACAGTACGTCTAACTGTGTTGGCCCTGCGATGAGGTGGCCACTTGTATATATATATATATATATATATATATATATATATATATATATAATCTTTTTATTTTTTTTATTTTATCTCGCTCAAACTCAGCCATTTCCCCACTCTGTTGAAATTTAAAAACACCGGAATGTTCCCCGAAGCCTTCAGGCGATGACAGCAAAAGTTGAATTAATGATTACATCGGGGGTCAGCAACTCAAGATGTTCAAAGAGCCACATTGAACCAAAAAATATTAAAATAAATCTGTCTGGAGCCATAAAAAATTATAAAAGTCTTATTATATAAGTGTTATAATGAAGGCAACACATAATGTAAGTGTCCATATTAGCCTACTATCAAAATGACTTTAAAAGTGTTATATAAGTGTTATAATGAAGGCAACACATGATGTAAGTGTCTTTATTAGTTATTAGCCTACTATCAAAATGAGTTAAAACAAATGTTACAGTCCCTGCGATGATGTGTGACTTGTCCAGGGTGTACCCGCCTTCCGCCAGATTGTAGCTGAGATATGCACCAGCGCTCCCCGCAACCCCAAAGGGAATAAGCGGTAGAAAATGGATGGATGGATGGATGGATGGATAAATGTTATAAAGAAGACAACACATGACGTAAGTGTCTATATTAGTTATATTAGCTTACTATCAAAATTAATTTCTCGTGAAAAAAATAAATAAATTCAGTTTAAAGCTGGGCCCCTGGAGAGGTGGTCTACACTGAGGCCAGGGAAGAAAAAAACTCATAGCCATAGCAAACATAAGCACGTGTGTAAGAGGGAAACATCAAAGGACATTAAAGACATTAAAAGAGCAGAGCTGATGCAACTAGACATTTGTACATACAGCTACAAAAGTAAAACAAAGACAATAACAAAGAAACATACACACTGTGGTGGCCTCTGTGGTGTTCCACGCCATCTTCTGCTGGGGTGGAGGTCGCATGGCCAGAGACAGAAGCAGACTAAATAAAGCAACCAAGAGAGCCAACTCCACCCTCGGCCACCCACTAACTCTCGGCCAGTGTCCAGTCTGCATGGACGAGGATGCGTCTAAGGAGACCGAGGCGTCCGATACCTGTTCATTCAGCCAAGACACCCTGAAACCCGTCTGTCTCGGCACTCAGCACCAGCTCCGCAGTCCTGTCTCTTCATCCACATCTCCTCCAGTCTCTCCAAACGGACTTTGGTGTGGCAACTGGTCTCTATGACCAAAAGGCTCCCAGGAGGCAGATCCAGAAGTCCATACATGCACCGCATAAAACGTTTGGTGGACAAAATGAGACAAATAATGAGGGGCATAAAACACATCTTTCTTTGGCAGCGACAGAGAAAGTTGTACATGTAAACAAACTAGCGTGAGTTCAAGGACCGCCAAAATGAGTAGGACAAAACAGCGCTCGCCTAATAGTCTCATCAGTGAAGCATAAACCTACTAAACACCGGGCAACAATTAGGAAGGTGTGTGTCACGTTTGTCCTCCTACGGACGCCACATTCAAACTACAAATATTATTTCCATTTTCATACATTTTGGAAAAAAGCTCCAAGGAGCCACTGGGGCGGCGCTAAAGAGCCACGGGTCGCCGGCCCCCAGCTTAAAGTGAACAAGCTGTAGCAAAGTCATCCCTGTGAGAATATGGATGTTCCCCAAAGTGCTACAGCTGGCCTTCGCAGACAAAGATGCGAGGTGGCAAGTTGTGCGTGGGCGTGGCACAAACGTAGCGGCACATTGTGTCCGCCGCGCCGGCGACTGCCAAAGCCCGAGTAATCTGTCAAAGTCGAGGCAATTGTCAAGTGTGAAGAAAGGACGTGTGCGCTTGAGGCTGCTTTAAGTCCACCGTCTGTCTGAACAAAGCTTCCAAAAAAGACAAGGTGCGCTTCTCGGCTTGTGTAGCCGCTAAATGGCTATTTATCATGCTCGCCACGGCTCTGACAGCCTCGCCCTTCCTTTCAAAAACAACCATAATTCAAAAGTGGCCAAATTGCACCCTCAGTTCAGAGAGAATCCACCTTTTCAGGGGACAACTTTGGCTCTCCCGCCGCAAGTTTGCGTGACAACAAAAGGCTGTCGGCCGCACCGTCGACGCTGACAAAAGACTTCATTCTGGCGGAAAGATGACAAATGGCGGCTGCGACATGATACTGTTCCATTACAGCGGCCGTCTGTGCGAGCAGCCGAGCATGCAGAGGAGCTCCTGAGACGGCGAGCCAGAGACAGATTGCAGTGTCAGCTTCTTGGGAGCCATGATTATTATCATCAACACTTTTCATTAACAAGCACTTTACTCATCTGGGGATCTCCATTCCTTTGGGATCGACTCGAGATCCAGCTTGTGGACTAAATGTATGTCATGACCATGGACAGAATGAACATGGGGTTTGTGTAAATGTACGTAACCACAGAGATGCCTCGATGTGACGCCTTGGTTGACAAGAAAACCAAACTTGCAGAAAAGAGCGCAGACCTCCTCCAGGTCCAAGCTCTCCATAGTCTGCACCGTCGTTGATGCTACAATCTCCCACATTTTTCTTTCACTGTACTTTTTAAATAGCTGCTGCCTTTTGAGCAGCTCATTAAGTATTCACACATCAAGATTATCTTACAATGCTCATTAACACCTACTGAATATTCATGCTGAAAATGAGATCCTCGGAACACCCTCTGTACTTTGATGTTTGATTGGACGATAATGCTTCACGTAGAAGAGAGACATGTGCCGTGCATCACATGAGCTGTTCATGACCTGCTGCTTGTTGCAGAAGTGAGAACAAGTCCTGATCGAGTCCATCAAAGAACATATCAAAGCACGAGAGGTAAGAACACGACTGCTGTAGTCTGCAAAAGTACAAATCAAAGTGCAAATAAAAGAACACAGAGGACTTCCACTCGAATGAGCTTAGAAAAGTGAATGATTTTGAGTAACAAGACTCCCGCCTCCACGTGTTCCAGTGGGCTTGGTGATGGTGTTGCCCACAGTCCAAAGAGCATCTGTAAGTATAATACTGCTGTTGATGTGAATAAACGGAACTGAATGAGGACTGAAATATGTGTCTGATAACCTTCATTTCCCTTTGTTTTGAATAAAGAACACGTGACGAGGTGGGACGGAGCCGAGGTCTTTGGGAGTCCCTCGCCAGCAATAGTCATGTTTGGGGAATCATCTCAGGGCCTTCAATCCTTCACAACTGGACTGTTTGGTTTGGCTGAGAAGACGTTTCGCCACTCATCCAAGTAGACTTCATGAGTTCATGATCATAGACTTACATTGGTCAATTCTAGTCTTAGATTTGGCACATCTAGTCTTAGATTGCTCAGATGTAGTCTTAGTCTGAGATTGGTCAGATCTAGTCATATACTTAAATTGGTCACATCGTGTCCTAGACTTAGATTGGTCACATCTAATCTTAGACCTAGATTGGTCACATCTAATCTTAGACCTAGATTGGTCAGATCTAGTTTAGCGGCTATTGACAAAACCCCCAATGTCTATAATCCAAAACTAGGAGGGTGTGCCTGGACATTGGATGGTTTTGCCATATCGTAGTGAGGAAAACAACTGTTGGGATGCAAACAAGACAATCCTAACTGTCAAAGCCAACGACAGTCGTTGAAGTGTAATTTCCCCTCATTGGCATTTCGGTGGTGTTTGGCAGAACGATTGCTGTCGATCGAGGACTAACCGTCTGAAATAGTCGGACTAACCCGCGTTCATTCAGATGTAAACAGAAGGCACAAAGGTGCATTTGTGACCAGAATGTTAGAAACATTCCAGTTGTGAACTATTGAATGCCCTGAGATTTCAACGACCTGGATGAATGAGAACATCCATAGACCTGTTAGGGGAAGATTGTCCCATCACCATCACCATCATCATCATCATCATCATCATCATACATTGCAGCCGCAGTTTGCATGTTGAATACAATGGATGGCCATTTCTCTCGATCGTGTGCCTTTGTGGCACAATCAAGGTAACGGAGCTTGGTCCATTCTTGGATGTTAGTAGTCCATGTTGCTCTTCCTCTCTTTCCACCCATCTTGCCTTCTAATATCTGTCTCTGCATGCCATCTTTTCTGATTACACGGCCAAAATATTTTAGTGTCCGTGTTTTAATTGTGTTGAGTAGTAGTTTATTACAATTCATTGTTTCTCAATTCTGTTTGTTTTTCAATCCGTCCTTGAGGCGTCCTACTGTATGACCAGAGCTCAAATGCTCCCAATTTCTTTGAGGTTTTATTGAAAGTCCATGTCTCCGAGGTCTCAGTCATGGTCGTAACTACCATTGAGGAGACTGAGATCATGTCCTTTGTATTGTTTTTAGAAGAAGATGATAAGACTGATAGCAAAAATAAGTAATTGTGTGGGACAAGGTGTGTGCTGTACATCACAATGCAGTAGATCATCCTCTCTCAAGACACAATCTTTGGTCACGCACTGCTGAACCTGCTACAACTCCAGACAACAACCTAACACAATGAATTCCACCTTCTAGTACAAATCTCATCCAATCCGCAATGTTCTGTCAACATAACGTTAACATGAAATTATACCGACCTCACTAATGTTGGTTTCACATGAATGAAATTGATGTCAATCACTGTTGGTATAAAACCGTCATGTCAGTCAGGTGCCGCCTGACTGACATGACCAGAAGGGTCTCGCGGTCGACTGTGGCGCCACAACCCACCTGATCAACGAGGCCACAAAGACCAAGACAGTCGACGAGAGCTTCAGGCCTGAAGACCACATGATTGGGTTTGCCGATGAAACCAATGTGAGCGGCATGGCGAAGATGAGGGGAGACGCCAAAGTCCACTTGCTGGGCAGCCAGGGGCGATGAGTCAGAACAAGGCTCAAACAATCACTTTGCATCCAGGGACCTGCGGTGAACTAAACACCAGGTGAGGCATACATACTTTTTTTTTAAACTTAAATTCATATGTGCAGCTGTAGTCATTGTTGATTTAGGTTGCACATTAGAGTCACATATAAAAAAGGGAGTTATTTGCTTTCTTAAAAACATTATCATAAGCATATTATGATATGATAAATGGGTCCAAAAAGTATTGATAAAGTTGTTATTAAATACTTTCTGGTCCCATTTGCTTTTATCAAAATAAATCAAGTATTGTGAGCGTATATTACCTTTCTGTATTTGTATGTGAAGCAGCAATAGTTATCCTCCATGAAAACATACTTTGCATGATCACATTCATTTTGTCTTAAAGTCCAGTTTAGAGAAGTTTTTCATCTTGAAAACAGTATATAATCCTCCATATTGGCAGAAACATTCATTTCATTCAATTTCATTCCAAGAAATTAAACAATAAACGCTGGCTTACTCTGATAAAAATGCCATGTTTGTTATAAATACAGTTTAAAAATGTTTTTTTTTTAAATGCTGGCTTCCGCTGGAGAGACCTGTGTCTGCTAGCTTGAGCGCCCCCACTTCTCCCAGTGTTGCCAGTCAGAGTACTGCTGAGGCATTGAACTGCTAGTTGACAATATATCGCCCCCTAACTTGAGGCAGGGGTACTAACGGCCTCAAGACCTTCCTTTTCCACGTGACAACAAGCATGCGCCCCCTTGCATGTACACGCCCAATACACATTGTGTGTAGCCATGGAGGCACCACCTGTGTCTGCCTCACTTCTCATCTGCTGCATTGTTTTGATCAGGAAACATGGAATTTCCGCGATTTTGACCATGAAAATGATCAAAATATACAGGAACCACACCAAAATCACATAGAAAGCATAAACCAAAAGATAAATATTAAAACGTATTTTATTACTTTGTTTTGGAACATCTCATGGTTAAGCCACCTGGTGGCAGGTGAGGCACTGCCTCACTTGCCTCCCCTGACAGCACGTCCCTGTCTGCATCCCATCGTTGCCACAAAACATCTTTTCAGTGAAATCAGCGACGGCCAACGGAGCCGAGCTTCAAAGACTGTGATCCACAAGGATGGTACCAAGTTTAAAATGGATGTGTATGGTAGGCTGTGCTACCTTCTCACAGTAGAAGATAATGTTGATGAAGTGTATTGGTGTCATGACACTCAAACATGGCATAGGACACTTGGTCATTGGAACTTTGATGATATTGCAAGATTAGAAAAGGTGGTTAAAGGGATGTTGATGAAAGGAAAACATGACAAGTCCAAGCAAAACTGTGAAATATGTACACAGGGAAAGTTTACTCGAAGTAGAAACAGAAAGGCAGACGCTAAAGCTACAGCTGTACTAGAACTACTATACACAGACTTATATGGTCCTACAAAGCCAGCAGATAAAGATGGATACAGCAATAGCATTTACTGATGATTACAGCAGGATGATTTATCCATACTTTATCAAAGCGAAGAGTGACACAACACAATTCATAACAGGTGTAGCTCCACATGAAAAGATAAAGTGCATAAGGTCTGATAATGGTACATCATTTACCAGGCTGGAGTTCCAGTCTTTACTTCGGAGTAACGGGGTAAGGCATGAGACGAGTGCACCCTACTCAACTCATGAGAATTGAACCGCCGGAAGAGGTTGGAGAACCTACTTTCAAATGGACGATGCATGCTATTGGAGAGTAACCTCCCCCAGCAATTGTGGACATATGCTGTACAGACAGCAGCTCAAATCCGCAACAGGTGTTACAGTAAGTGTCTCGAGCAGACACCTTATCGAGTTTTCACAGGAAAAACACCTAACCTAACATGGAGATATTTGATATTTGGCTACAAGCAGGATAAGAAGAACCTGGATTCTAGCTGTGAAAAGGGGGTCTTTGTAGGCTATGATAAGTATAGTCCAGCATATAACGTGTATTATCCTGACGACGCCAGAAAAGTCCTAAGACATAGGCTGGTAAAGTTCATCTCCAAAGGTAGTGCAGATGGCCAGACTCAGACATCGTGTGATATAGGGAGTGAGATTGAGAATTATGAAGATGCAGGGTCAGGGATAGCCTAATGCGAGTAAAGAGTCGAGTGTTGAGGAGACCGCTGAGGCAAAGCCGCCTCAGACAGGTAAGTACTCAGAGAAAACAGGCAGAAAGGAGGCATCCTGTAAGAGAGAAAAGGCTCCAGAATACTGAAAAGAGTAGCAGTGTGAAGCTGAGTGTAATATTGACTAAAGTGAGAACGCAGATGATTTCTACAGAGTGGAATATGATGTACCTAAAACATTTGCAGAGGCTATGGCCTCTAAGAAGTCAAACATGTGGGTTGATGCCATGAAAGAGGAGAGGAACCCTTTGACAGAGAATGAGACTTTCACTTTGACCTCACTGCCAGGAGGCAAACAAGCAGTGGGCGGTCGCTGGATATGTGTAGTGAAAGAGAGCCCAGATGGATTAGAGACCCGTAAGAAAGATATGTTGCAAAGGGTTATGGTCAAGTGGAAGGAACTGACTATAAAGAGACTTTTTCACCGACAGCCAACATGACCAGAGTCCCAGCATTGATGCAAGTGGCTGTGGAGGAGGAACTTACCTTACGCTGAATGCATGTGAAGACTGCTTAGCTACATGCCGCAAAGGACTGGGAGGTATTCCTGTATATATGAGGTCAAGTTTACAGTTGTGTAAACTTAATAAGTCATAGCATGGTTTAAAACAGTCCGGGCGTAACTGGAACATGTTACTGCATGATCACCTCACAGAGAATGGTTTTGTCCAAAGTGATGCTGACCTTTGTGTCTAAAGCAGACAGTCTGAGAATGAGAAAGTGATTCTGTTGGCGTGGTGGACGACCTAATCATAGCGGCGAGTAGCAACACCGTACTCAGTGATGTCGAAGAGCAGGTTTAAGACGAAAGATATGGGTCCACTTAAAGACTTCCTGGGTGTTGATTTCAGACAGAGTGAAGGAGAGATCAAAACAACTCAAAAGAAACACGAGGAGAAGATCTTAGCAAAGTTTAGAATGTCAGAATGCAAGCCGAGATCCGCTCCATGCGAGTAAAAGTTCAACTTTGACAATAAGGGCGAAGTTATGGATTGAACTGCATATAGAGAAATAGTTGGCAGGTTTGTTGGGAACTCACAAGGCTGCCGTTTTGTTACCACAAGATCCAAGAACCAGGAGGACGATGACTTTAATTATCATCAACAGAGAAATGAAAGAGTCTTGCATACAACAGTTCCAACATCTTCCCGCACTCAGGAGTCTTCCAGACACAGCATACATTGGACGCATGTTGATTGACCGCAGGTGTGGACCAGCGGCCAATCAACAGCAGGTGTGGGAACAAAACAGTGCTCAACAGAACAAGCAGGAAGTGGAAACCAAAATAAGAGCACTGGCAGGAAGTGAATACAAAAACAAGGAAACAAACAGAAATGAAGTGACAAGTTTGATCTCCATTATGAAATGTACTAGACCTGACTTCAGCTGCTTTGTTAGTCAACTATATCAAACACCTAGCACAACCAAAGCAGCAGCAACAGCAGCATTGGGCTACAGCAAAGCACCTAGTGAGGTACTATAAAGGGTACTACACATCAAGAACTACACTTCCAGGACTGTGAGAAAAGCCTTCAGCTTGAGGGATGCTGATTGGGCAGCTGAGCAGCTGATAGAAATGATGGGAGGAGCACAACTGGATACAGTTTCAGCCTGACTGAGAATGGTACAGTTATTTTATATAATAATAATGTTCATGTGTAATAGATAATCATGTATATATATATATATATATATATATATATATATATATATATATATATATATATATATATATATATATATACTCACACAGACATATAGTGTTGTTAAAAGGTGCATTTATTTGACTAAACGTGGAGGTTAGCATCAATTCATTTTGTGAATGCTGCTTCTTCACATGGTGGGCAGGATTGATGTTGAAGAAGCAATGAAGTTGGCAAACCCAGGCTGCTCTTGTCCGACCTTTGTCATCTTCAGCTTGTATTTGCTGAAAGTGTTTCATATTGTTCACTGCACGTGAACGCCAACAGTGTAATCAGCAGGGTTCAAACAGGCCAGAGACACGACCACCCGACCATGGCGTCTTCTACCCTGCCTTTATTTGTTCTGCAGCTCTGCTCTTATTCTCTTCTCCTCCTCCTCCTCCTCATTTCTCATCCCTCCTGCCCTGTCGGCCCCCAGACTTATTACAATGCCTTTGACCTCATTACTCTGCATACCCCTGCCTCATTTCTCCATACCCACAGCACCAGCTACAACCCACACTCGCCCTCCGTGCATGTGTGTGTGGTTGCGTGTGCGTAGGAGGCAGGTTTTTGGTCATCACATGAGTCCTACAAGCTGTGTGTCACACACAAATGAAAAAATTGGAGCTGGAGTGGGAGGACCTGAGGGAGAGACAAGGATGCAGGTGTTTGGCAGGATTCTGTCAAGCAGGTGCACAGTGTGTGTGTGTGTGTGTGTGTGTGTGTGTGTGTGTGTGTGTGTGTGTGTGTGTGTGACTTGACACACTGGCATAAGTGTAATGCTCATGCAAAATAGGCAAACAAATGAGCACAGACTGTGCTTGAAATGAGGAATCATTTTGACAAGGGACTGCAAATGATTACTTTGAGCCTTTCCTTCAAAAAGCAACAGCTGCATGCACACACACACACACACACACACACACACACACACACACACACACACACACGCTACAGTGCCTGGAGAAGAAATAACGAAGAGCATAAAATAGAGTAAATAGTAAGGCCTCAGGATTTTGAGGGGAAAAAAACCTAATTGCGATATCTCCCTCTAAAATTTAGATTTTTATATTTGACACATAAAAAGACATGAAAGTGTGAAAATAATGAGCGAAGGAAGACATGCTACTTTTACAGTGTCAATCTCCTTTTGAACAACATGCAATCATTTTACTGCAAATTTTTGTCTTCATGCAAACTTTTTTTGTAGTTTAATTGTCAAGTTCTTCAGGATTTTTCCCAGCCGTGCCCGAACTTGAAAGGCCAGTGTGACTCAAGAAGGACACAAAAGGACAACTCAATCCTCTTTCCTTGTCATTTATTGATGTTTGATTTGAAGCAATCACATAAACTGGGTTATCGGTGTAAATGAAAGGATGAACAGAATGAATAGTCGGTAGTTAAATAGTACAATAGTTGATTAGTGGAAGAGTTGATTGTTAATTAGTTGATTAGGTTGATAACCTTAACCAAACAGAAAAGAGAACACATTAGTGTTTCATAAACATCAAAATACATGCTTTGCTTTCCACTAAATCAATTCAACCAAAATGAATTTCCACTGATAGGTTTAAGAATAAACTTAAAACATTTCCAATAATATGAATGAAATTAAATTGAAACAATCCATGCTAATTATAAGAATAAACTTAAACATCACTGATAACTTTTTCAATTGACTTTCAGTCAACTTAAACAACTTTGTCAACATCAGTGAAATGATCTCCTTGAAACATTTTCCCCAGTGAATGAATTTTCTGTCAACATTGTCCTCAGTCCAAAGAAGCAAAGAAGCACTTCTTTGCTCAGCAGGTGTGTCTTCTGAGTCCACACAGGAGCTGTCTTCCTTCCTCTTAGCAGCATGTCAACAAGGTGACTGACTGAAGCTCAAACATTGTGAGCGTGACCTCTGAGCAGGTGAACAGGTGTGCAAGTGAACAGGTGAGCAGGTGAACAGGTGCACTCAATCAAGCCAATCTGTTGGAAGCAGGTGGAGATGTTCAGCCCTCAGCTCTCACTGTTGCCCCTTCAGGCCTGGAGTGTGCTCTACAACTCACTGCTGTTTGTGCTGCTAAATACTTTCACTTCACAGTAATAATAAGAGATACTATTGATGCAACTAACAATTCAAAACAATGTCCACTTTTATTTCATATTAATGTAGAATTATTACCATTGGAAGGTAAACAACTTTGTTATCCTAAGAATACAAGGAAAAATAACTACATTTGACACATTCAAACAAAGATTGAATTTAAATAAATACTGAACATCTTTAAATGCTTTTCTTTTAAAAAAAACAAAAAACTTGGTCTGATTGTCTTTTTTTGGGTGGTTATTGCCATCAGTTCTTCAGTATTATGATTGTTGTTTACAATGTAATGATAGTAATGTCACGATCGGGTCGCATGATAATGTGGGAATTTTGTTCTCCCAGGATGCAAAGGACGAAAACCGGACAGGACGTGCAGGTAGCAACTTGATTGAATTATATAAAATAACAATACTGGTACAAAAACAGAAGACAAACCGACTGGATGAGGTGCCGAGTGCACCGGAAGCTAAGGCTAACACTTAGCACAGACTGTGATACTTAGAAGACAAGAATAAACTTACGTGGCTATTTGGGTAATGCAAAAACAAAGAAGCCGGCAAAGGCAGGCTTAAATAATAATGTCAGTGATGACAAACAGGTGTGCATCAGGAGCACAAGTGGCAGGTGAAAGTAATATGTTGCTATGGTAACAAACTCAGGTGCATGAACAGGAACAAAAGGAGTCCAAGACTAACAGAAAAACACACGTGACCCGAAAAACCTAAACAGAATATGATCCACGCAGCGGATAATGACAAGTAAATTCAAAAGATTATCCACACCTCGACCTTAACTTGTACAAAAGTTCAACAAATGAGATTTTAAGGCAAGCAAACTGCCACAAAAGAAGAAAGTAAGGTGACAATCAACAAAATAAAGAGTGTCAGTGAATTGTTTTCACGAGCCAACAGGAAGTTTGTGTTTGTGTGCAGGATGGTGCTGCTGAGCTTCCTTCTTTACCTTCCAGTGCACTCTCCTTAAAGGGAACTGCACTCTGTTTTGCACTTCTTTACAATCAACAACTTTTCTCTTTTTACTATTCTTATGTTTCCCCAATTGTCTTCTCCAACTCGTACCAGACGGCTAACAGCAGCTCATTTCTGCAGATGACAACTGAAAGTATTTTAACTACACAATTTGATTGATTTTAACTAAGATCGTTGTTAAAATAATTTATTTGTTTTATTTTAATTTAAATAATGATTTTATATCATTACATGAATTGTTATGTGTAATAATTGTGTGCGATTAATTAAATTGTCTTTAAAAGTCATCAATCCAGCTCATAAAACCCTCTAAAAAACATTGAAAAGGCGCCAAAAATACCATATTTACATGTCAAGACCGGAATATTAACCAAATATTAGTGTATTGTTATTACAAGTGCTAACATTGAGGAACTACTTTTCACCGTGATCACAGAGAACTAATTAGCTACTGCAATATTGATAAAAAATCCATTAAAATCCAATTTTTTAATTATTTTGATTCTAAATTGATACATAATTTTGTAATATAATAATAATAATTGTATGTATTTGAAAAATAATACATTTTTAGATTAAAAACATTAAACAAAACTGCTGCTTTTTTATTTATTTTTTTAGTATTGTGTTTGTATATCTTCTCAACTGCCTTGTAAATGTCTTCCTAAATATTGTAAAGTTGAAGCTGCTCTTTTTTCTTCACTTAGACGGACTTTCTGTCATGGTTGTAAATCCAACACAAAAAGAGACTAACGCTTGCTCAGACGAGAAGAAGGCGACCCTGGCTGGCCGGCAGTAAATATGAGAGCCTCCCGCTCTGCAGGACGCCAGGTGGACGCCAGGTGGACGCCAGGTGGACGCCAGGTGGACGCGGTCCAAGGCAGCAATTAGACAAGGTGAGCCAGCTGCTGTCCAATCTTCCTTTGCCACTAATTACACCAGAAAGGTCTCGTTCACAACATCAACATCGCCATCCCGACCACTTCCTTCCTCCTCTTCATGGCCGCACATCATCTTACCAATCGTAGGAGGACAAAAGAAAACATCATCCGCTTCGCTCCTCTACAACCACTGGTTGCTATCGGTTACCAACTTGCTTGCATTTAAACACAAGACATAAACAATGAAGACGCTCACACTGTGTGAGTCCATAAATAAAGCGTTTAAAGGGGAACTGCACTTTTGTTTATGTTGCCTGTCATACAGCACATGTTTTTCTTCTTTTATATGTTTTCTAAATAAACGTTGGCAAAAGTCAGCTAACAATAGAGTCAATAGGAATGCTCTCGTCCGCCCTTAAAGTCCTCCTCAAAAACATCCAAAAAGCACCAACAATACTTCATGTACATGTCGGGACCTAAATGTTCACCAAATATTAGTGATAGGAACATTGATCACAGAGAGCTAATTAGCTTATGCTGTTGAATTAACATGTTGAGCTGCTGCATGGCCTCTGAGTTGGTGAAAGTTCATTCTAGATGATAAATCATGCTTGGATAGTCGAAGGTTGTGGACATAAACCCATAGGTCGGTCAACTTTGACATATAACTTTGACCTGGAGATGGACAGAAAGAAACAAAAAGACGCTCCTTTGCATATATATATATATATATATATATATATATATATATATATATATATATATATATATATATATATATACATATATTATTTATTTTTTATTTTTGAATTTGTGTGATCCATCCATCCATCCATTTCCTACCGCTTATTCCCTTTTGGGGTCGCGGGGGGCGCTGGCGCCTAACTTGTGTGATAATTACGATTATTCATCCAAACCGGAAGATATAAACATCCCATCTGTCGGCAAAGAGGAGGAGAACGTGCAAAGTTAACTTTCAGTTTCGATCTAAGCCAAGGAGTTGCAACCTCGAGGGACACAAATGAATGCAATTGCCTCTGCATCTTTAGTTTAAGGTACAGTGTAAAAAAAAAAAGCTTTCAATTTTACAGTAAAAAGATGGCAGCTCAGTCACTAAAATGTTACTACAAAATATAAACCATTTTTTTCAATAAAAATGCCAGCATTTTACTGCAACATTTACGGTGTTTTGTACGAAATATTACTATAATAAGTTTACTCTGGTAACTTGAGCTGCCATTTGCTTTGCTGTAAACAAGTTGTACCTTTTTCCATTTACAGTAATACACAGTAAAAAAAAATATATATATATAGATATATATATATATATATATATATATATATATATAAATAACCCTAGATTTTATGATTAAAAAGATAAAATACAATTTAAAAAAGCAGGCATCTTCGTCACCAGCCTTTTACTGTAAAAATTATGGTAATTTTTTACAAAATATTACTGTAAATGGAAAAACAGTACTACTGTTTTGTTTTTTTTCACTCAGGTGATTGAGCTGCCCTTTTTTTTACTGTGAAGAAACTTGTACCTTTTTTCCATTTACAATAATACATCGTAAAGAAAACAACAACAACGGTAGATTTGACAAAAAAAAACAAAAAACTGGCAGCTCAAGTCGACAAAAATGTCAATTAAAAAAATGAATGGTAGTTTTTTTCAATTTCCAGTAATATACAGTAAACCCACCATCAATTGTACTCTAGAATACTTTGTCATTTTTACAGTGTAAAATTGGATGGATAAGTTAACTTAACAATTGTTTTGTTTTGCCAAAAGAGTGTTTGGAAGATATAAGATGTGTTGGAGCAGCAAACACTGCAAAGTATGCTGTGTCACGCACTACATTTCTTGTTTCCAACCAAAGGGAAATATAGTGAGTAAAGAAAGAGAAGTCAGGTTTGTTGTTGTTTTTTTTAACCTTTTTGACCTCTTGGCCAAACTTTTACACTACAGAGGGGGCCGGGGCCCAATTAAATATTAACACTGAATTAACGAACCTCCTGATGCTAATCATCATCAGTAATTATATCTAACCTACTTCAAATGTGCAACCTCGTCAAAAACATGTGTCAATCACAGAGATTATTATCAAGGCTGATCACCATAACAGAATAGAATACAATAGAATGGACTCTATTGTCATTATATTTGCATATAACGAGATTAAGGACTCCAATTTAAGCTGCGGTAGTGGAAACAAATATGGGATAAAAATAAAAGACACAACAAGTAATAAAGATGAAAAATAGGAATTGAAATAAACAGACTACTATCCAATAACAATAATAAGCAACACTGTACAATATACAGAAGAATATACAAACTACTGTACAATATACAGAAGAATATACAAACTACTGTACAATATACAGAAGAATATACAAAATACTGTACAATATACAGAAGAACATACAAACTACTGTACAGAAGAATATACAAAATACTGTACAATATACAGAAGAACATACAAACTACTGTACAATATACAGAAGAATATACGAGTATTGGAGTAATAACAATCAGTGTATTGCACTCGAAGGGTAATATTGCACAGTAGGGTATAAGGACATGATATTGTATAGGGGTGAATTATTTATTATAAACTGATGAAAAATACATAAAACAATAAAAAATAACAAACTGTCAAAGTACAAATGAAAAGTTTCACCACATGAGTCATCATTTTTGCGCTTAAGGCACTTCTCTATGACGTTAGCTCCAGACTTCTTCTGTTTGTCGGATAACGTCATTACTGCCACAAGTGGTGGAAAAGTGAACTACAGCCGAGAACTGAAACACTTCTTTTTTGGCGGCCCTCGAGTGGGTGCTCGTGGCCGGCCCTACGGTAAAGAAACACCGAGGTCAGCTACTTTATTGCTACTTGCTATTTTAGATACGGTGCAGATTTTGGTGCAGGGATGACAGTTGGACGTCATCGGCCGGCATGTGAAGTGCAAGATGTCAGTGGGCGGAGCCAGCACAGAAAGTTTGCAGAAGTCGTTGATGCGCAATATTTGTCACGCGGAAGAAGTCAAGTGGGCGTGGTCTCCTGACGCTGAGCGCAAGTTGTGGACGGAGCATCCATCACAGTTAATGTCGTGAAAGAAACTCTGGCTTATGCTAATGATTGCAAATGCAGAGCAGCACAATTGACTTGTTTAATCAAAGGCTTTGCTTTGTTTAATTAGCTGCCGATGCACACGGGGAGCCGCAGGAGTTGAGGGACGCTTTAGATGCCATGCAGGGAGAACCTTCCTAGCCCGAGGACACCGGGAATTAGAAAGGAAATTAACAACCCATCCCAGGATGTGCACTCAAAGCTCAGAGATGAGACATTTGGAGGAAAGTTTTGCAAAGATGGTGGAAGTGAAGGTGGGGGGGGGGGGGGGGGGGGGGGGGCGTGATAAAAGGAGTTGAACTTGTTGAACGTCTCGGTCATTCCATCTCACAGCTCAATCAAGTCCGTTTGTTGCCATGCATTTCACTGTTTCTTCATCTTTTCCAGCCAGCCCAGACGAGGTTAATTACCTTGGCGGGACTCCATTATTTGCCCAGGAGAAGGGGGCGGAGCCACGCTCCTTGAAAGGTGGCCCACATGAAAGTGATCCGGATCCACGTAATTAGCCGCTCGTCTTACACTCCTGACCTCCGCACGGGGGAAGAGGACAAAAAGTCTTCATTTTGGAAGAGTTTTGCCACTAAATGGAGACTGAAGGGGATGCATCAGGACGATACACACGCCGATAAACGATACCATTGTCAGCATTTCTTTCAATCAAATCGAACACCGATCAATAATGAGATATAATACTTTTCTGACTAAGGCACACTTAAAATCCTTTTATTTTCTCAAAAATAAACACTGCCTTATCCATCCATCCATCCATCTTCTTCCGCTTATCCCAGGTAAGGTCGCGGGGGGCAGCAGCCTAAGCAGGAAAGCCCAGACTTCTCTCTCCCCAGCCACTTGGTCCAGCTCCTCCCGGGGGATCCCGAGGCGTTCCCAGGCCAGTCAGGAGACATAGTCTTCCCAACGTGTCCCTGGGTCTTCCCCGTGGCCTCCTATGTGCCCTCCCTAGGGAGGCATTCGGGTGGCTTCTTGACCAGATCCCCAAACCACCTCATCTGGCTCCTCTCCATGTGGAGGAGCAGTGGCTTTACTTTGAGTTCCTCACCCTATCTCTAAACCTGGCTTTACTTTGAGCTCTCTAAACCTCGCCACCCGGCAGAAGAAACTCATTTGGGCTGCTTGTACCCAGGATCTTGTCCTATATATATATATATATATATATACAAACATAGAATACATATATATATATATATATATATATATATATATATATATATATATATATATACATATATATATATATATATATATATATATATATATATACATGTATATATACATATATATACATATACATATATATATATATATGTATATGTATATATACATATATACATACATATACATATATATATATATGTACATGCATATATACATATATACACACAAACACAAATATACACACACACATATATATATATGATTCGTGGGATGTTTTATGATTTCTCATATGGTTTAATTTGTTTCTTTTGCTGGTTAAAATGTGTGCAAACAGTAAATGTAACAAGTATATTTCAGAGCTTTTCTTGCTGTCACTCACACTCAGTAAAGCAGAAAGTGTCATGTCTGTGTGATCAGATTTTGTTTTAGTAATTTTCGGTTTTGTTTTGGGACTCTTTGTGCACTTTTGTTTGTTTTGTCACCATAGCAACCCATTCGTTTTCACCTGTCCTCATGGCATGCACCTGTCTCACGTTCTGCCCCCGCACACCTGTTTTCGATAATCATGTCTATTATTTAAACCAAAAGTTGCCAGCGACTTTACCTCTACTTCATGCCATGCCCTGCCTGTCACTCATACTATCCATAGTTTCCCTCCTGCCCATGCCAGGTAAGTTTTTGGTTTTTATGTCACAGTTATCGAGTTTTGCCTTCTGTCCATAGTTCTGTCTTTGTGCTAGTTTTTGTTTTGATTTGTCACGTTTGTTCTCCGCCATTGTGCGCGCCTTTTGTTTGCTTTCTTTTTGGTAGTTTGTTAGCGTTAAAATAAAATATGTACTTACATTCACGTCTTGCCCGCTCCAACTTTCCTTTGTCTTCCAAAAAAACAAACCTTCAAGTCCTCGTTCTGACAGAATGAGAATATTCCTTCTTTGGCCTAAGCGGCTTCCTTGGCGGTCATCAGTTCCTCAGATGTGGTCAGCAAGGAAAGGGTTAAAGAGGACTGGTGACACCGGTCAACACACTTGTGGATTTCATCAGCGTGACTTTGTGAGGAGGAATCATGTCTCCCGCGTCTGAGATGTCAGCTGAAGTTAGAATCTTCCATTTCAACAAATCTTTTGCTCCGTTGCTTCCTTCTAGAATCCAACCGTCTGACAATCTGCTGTCACTCACAAGCCTTTCTAGCAGGAGGCTAATTGTTGTGTTTCTGCTGCGTCCACATGAAGATCTCTGGTCCACATGAAGATCTCTGGTCCACATGAAGATCTCTGGTCCACATGAAGATCTCTGGTCCACATGAAGATCTCTGGTGCTGGCGGCCGCTCAAGGTCACCTTGTAACCCACCTTATCAAACTCCGGCAAAGACAAACTTTGGGAGCCCGGGACTACGGCTGCCTGGGACCACGGCTGCCTGGAACCACGGCTGCCACGGCTGCCCGGGACCACGGCTGCCCGGGACCACGGCTGCCCGGGACCACGGCTGCCCGGGACCACTGCTGCCCGGGACCACGGCTGCTTGGGACCACCACCTGAATTCTTCAGCACAATCACTACAAGCTAACTTTACTCTCACACTGGCGTTGAAAAGTCCATCACCCTGTCAGTGTCTTACGTCGCTGCAGACACATCTTGGAAAGTAACCACCAAGAGGAATAAAGCATCTTTGGTGGAAGACACTCCAGCTGTGTCAAATCATATTGAACACTGAACACTATGCTCTTGAAATGAATGTGCAAACATAAGGAATATGTAAGAAATGCTTCATAAAGTGTGATAAAATAGTACAAAGTCTGAAAATGTAAACATGGAGAAAGATGACATGTCTGCAGGTTTAGAGCCACAACTGTGTAACATTATTTTGCCATCTCATGTCTATTCAATTACGGAAAGGAATTTTTGTTATGCAGTAATTTGTTTAATATTAATATTATATCAATCATTATTGAGAATTATTGATATTTTTATGACCTATGGAAAACACGGCGTGGAATAAAAAATGATTTGATTTCCTGTGATTATAATCCCTCAGCTATCAAGGCAGAAAGGAAATGTCAACACAAGAATGGAAAATAAACAATGTCAACAAAATAGTCAAATCACATTGAACACTTAACTATAAACTCTAAGAAATAAGGAATATGTAAGAAATGCTTCATAAAGTGTAAAATAAATAGTGCACAGTGTGAAAATGTAAAAATGTAGAAAGCTGAGAAGAAGTACTTTCTGCAGGTTTAGTGGCAGGAAATAACAGCTGTGTAACATTATTTTGCCCTCTTATTCTTAGTTAACTATGGAAAGGAATTTGTAATGTAGTATTTATTCATACATTATTATTATATCTGGCAATATTGATCATTATTTATATTTTTATAACCTATGGAAAAAAGCAGCAGGAGAATATTATATTTAACTGTAAATGTAACTTTGTTGAACACTTATCTATAATCTCTTCAAAATAAGGAATGTGTAAGAAATGCTTCATAAAGTGTAAGAAAAGTGTGAAAATAGAAAGTAGAAAGCTGAGAAGAAGCATGTTCTGCAGGTTTAGTGTCAGGAAGTGACAGCAGTGCTCTAAAGGGTGAGCACGGCCCAGGTGGTCTACTTTGGTCTAACACGGTCTCTTTGAAAAAGTACAAAAACTCTTCAGAGACTTTTCCTCGTTTATCCACAATTTCTTCATTTGGACTTTCTCTTCTCACTTCATGCAAAGAATCAAGCACAGGACGTGATAGTTGATACTGTCACCTGATTGGCCGTTAGCGTGTCCCTCCCACTGATCACTGATCACTTCCTGCGTTGCTAGGTTACCAGAGAGCGAGTGTCTTTCTTCATGCAACCAACCTTGCTTCCATACTTTCACTTGCTTCCCACGAAGAAGAAAGAAAACATTTTTTATTGACATGGATTATGTGTCTGTTGCGATATATATTGATATCATTTTATGGCCCAGCCCTAATGAAACTGCATTATTGAGCTTTTTGAAGAATGAATACATCAAAAAGTTGGTGCTTGAAATGCAGCTTTTTGATGCAAAGTTGAAAAGATGTATAAAAAGTGTATAAGTTCAACAACTATGTGGCGCAGTGGAAGAGTGGTCGTGCTCAACCCGAGGGTCCCTGGTTCAATCCCCACCTAGTACCAACCTGGTCACGTCCGTTGTGTCCTGAGCAAGACACTTCACCCTTGCTCCTGATGGGTGCTGGTTAGCGCCTTGCATGGCAGCTCCCTCCATCAGTGTGTGAATGTGGAAGTAGTGTCAAAGTGCTTTGAGTACCTGGAAGGTAGGAAAGTACAACCCATTTAATGTTCAACTATCACTAGTCAATTATGTTCATTAATCAAAGTCCAGATATGTTTAACCTGTCTAGATAATAAAGCTTTAAAATAATCAATATCAATAAAGCACTTTATCTGTTTTAAGTAAATGTATTTCCATTCTTACAGCAACAAATACATTGCTTGTCATTTCAACTTGAGTATTTTGTGATGATGCAACAAATATCACACATGTCTAACTTTTTTAGAAAAGTAATAATTATCTGCTCGACTTTTGATTTCAAAGCAAGTTATCCATCAAATTAAATTGTACTCTGTCGATATGACGATAGATTTTTACGGTAAAAAAACCACAGTTTCTCCAGTTCCAGTAACGTGGCTGCAAAAAACACCGCAAAACTTATGGGAACATTTTTCTGACTCAGCTGACAGTTTTTTAATCGCACATTCACAAGATTTTAAAATGTAATCATCAAATGCATATTAACATGTATTTATTAAATGCATATTAAAATGTTATTATCAAATGCGAATTAAAATGTGTTTATTAAATGAATATTAAAATGTTATTATTTGATGCATATTAAGACGTAATTATCAAATACATATTAAAATGTATTTATTAAATGCATATTAAAATGTAATTATCAAATACATATTAAAACGTAATTATCAAATACATATTAAAATGTATTTATTAAATGCATATTAAAATGTAATTATTAAATGCATATTAAAATGTATGCATTAAATGCATATTAAAATGTAATTATTAAATGCATATTAAAATGTTATTATCAAATGCGAATTAAAATGTGTTTATTAAATGCATATTAAAATGTTATTATTTGATGCATATTAAGACGTAATTATCAAAAACATATTAAAATGTATTTATTAAATGCATATTAAAATGTAATAATCGAATGCATATTAAAATGTATGTATTAAATGCATATTAAAATGTATTTATTAAATGCATATTAAAATGTATTTATTAAATGCATATTAAAATGTATTTATTAAATGCATATTAAAATGTATTTATTAAATGCATTTTGTCACAGTGTGGCAGCGGTACGTGGGCTCCATCTAGTGGTCCTTTAAGGAATCACTTAAATAAATATTTAAACACAGTGTTACTGTTCAAACTGTGTGTAATGTTAGCATTATATAAATATGCTTGCTAAATAAACCCTCTGTTTTGTTTTAAATGAATACTTAAGCCTACTACGCTACTGCACTTATGCTGGCAACTGTGTTCTATGAAGTGGTGAATCCCTCTGCATTATGTTCATGAATGACAAGTCATTATGTCTTCACACAATTATTACATCCGTTGTTACAAGTGCTCGCCACACCTTTTCTACAGCAAGAATATTATTTGGCCCTGTGGCTGCAGGACTGATTACTAAAAGGCATCTTCGGTCATTCAAATGGAATATGCCAGGAATGTTTGAGGATATTTATTTGTTAATAAGGTTTCCTTAAATCAGAGTTGCACCGACACGCCGGCTGTGGCAGGATTGACTTGCTGCTTTAACAAAATCATTGAAGTTGTAATCTGAGCCAGCTGCAAACTGATTATTGCAACGCAATATTAAAGGTAAATGATAAAAGTCAAAGGCAAACGCAGTACGACTCATAAAACCCTGGCTTCTTTTTTTTTTTATTCAAAAGAGATAAATGGAATTATACATTTGGGTTTTTCCACATGTCATTCAAAATGTGGCCGAAGCGCTAATGAAGGACAACTCAAGCAAAGCAGGAAATAATGTGCGGCCTCCTCACACATATTTATATGACATTTATCTATCCAGGGTGAGACATTTAAGAACATATTCCCATTTGCATTGTTGACCTAGCAGGGAGGCAGCATTGGCATGCTAGAGATGTTGAAGTGTGATGACATCATCTCTCAATCAATCAATCAATCAATGTTTATTTATATAGCCCCAAATCACAAATGTCTCAAAGGACTGCACAAATCATTACGACTACAACACCCTCGGAAGAACCCACAAACCCTCTCATCATCTCTCAAAAAAAACAACTAATACTTTGAGGCCAGCAATTTCTCTTCCTGGCTTTTCTTCACCAAAGTGACCTTGCCAGAGTTGCATCATCGCTAGCATGCTAACATGCTAAGACATTAAAGAACATTAACACAAGTTATCAAGTTACACTGCTTGCACTTCATTTGTACATTCAAACATTGATCTGATAAATACACAAAAAGTATCTTAAATTCCAAACTCTAAGTCGCAGCTTGTTTTCCTATGCTTTGAACCCTGCGGCTTATACAACCGTGTGACTAATTGATGGATTGTTCTTTGCTGTTTTGTGTTCAAAACAACAAGAATATTTCTTCCTCAAAGTCACGCACGCTAATAAGAGTTTGTTAGTGTCAAGTTACTCACAAGCGCATCTGGTGTCCGCCCAGCGATCCAGCAATCCACAGGCCAATGTTCACCCACTCAAAAGAGTGAAAACATGTAACTACTCTCATAATTTGCCGCCTGACGACACTCTATGGCTCCACTTTGCTTAAATGCACACTCATCTAGCACACTAATGGACTGGATTGATTGACACGATATATTTGACATGGTGTATCATTTCAAACGGGACTATTCAACTGGGGGCACGGGGGCCAAATCCAGCCCCTGAGTTCAGTTCAAAAGCTGGCAAATGTCTGAGAAGACTCCTGTTGTACAGAGGAACTTGGACCACTTTTGCTCCCCAAAGCCAAGCAATCAGAGACTTACGGCCCCTTTGACATTGTTAGGACATGTGGGTCTCTCTGAGCCTGCGGGTCGGCCTCTTTTTCCAGAAAGGGACCTGTGAAACAGTCCATTGTGGCGGTGCCGTCTCGCTCCCCTAGGCCGGCTGATCTTACCGAGATTTACGGCTCTCCTGACATAGTTAGGACATGTGGGTCTCTCCCAGCCTGGAGGTTGGTCTCTATTGGCGGGAAAGGGAGCCGTGAAACAGTCCATTGTGGCGGTGCCGTCTCGCTCCCCTAGGCCGGCTGATCTTACCGAGACTTACGGCTCTCCTGACATTATTTGGACATGTGGGTCTCTCCCAGCCTGGAGGTTGGCCCTTACTGCCGGGAAAGGGAGTCGTGAAACGGGCCGGTGCCGTCTCGCTCCCCGAGGCTGACCGATCACAGACTTATGGCCCACTTGACATTGTTCGGGCACCTGGGTCTCTCCGAGCCTGCATGTCGGTCTCTATTGCTGGGCAAGGTAGCCGTGAAACGGGCTTGGCGTGGCGGTGCCGCCTCGCTCCCCCAGGCCGAGCGATGGTAAGCAACACAAGACGACCCGTCTGCCCGCCCGGTTCAATATTTATATGTGACCTGCAGGAAATGCAAAAAAGTGTTTCCATCATTTTTTGGGGAAAACTTCAATATCAAACATCACCAAAACCACCTCATGAGAGCGCAAAAATGTTTTATCGATATTTGAGAGTTTCTTTTTTTAAATATGGATGTTTCTTATTGTGATACTTAAGGTTTTGCGCATTTTTACGGAAAACTAGAAAAGCCACTTCTTTCACTGTTTAAGAGAACCGTGGAAGAGTTATCAGCCTGACCACTCTTTGGGAAAGTGTGAGTGTCCATCACAACTTGTGGGGAGAACTCTGAGAACGTTCCCATCGCAACTCAAGGAGGACTGTAGCGGCCATTCCTTCGGTTCCTCTGCTTCCTTGGAGTTCACACATTTTTACAGCAAGCCCGAGTGTGTACTTAGAAGACAAGATTTATGAAGAAGTGGAACAGTGGGGAGCATCGGCTTTTCCCTGGAAAATGTCTTCACCAAGTGATCAATAGATCCTGGATAAACCCAACATGCCCCAGCAGGAGGTCACTTTTCTCTCACACTTGTATCCAACACACTGAGACCCCCCACTGTGGGAACATCTTTATTAAGAATGTCTTGCAGTTAATTAGTGGAGTTGTTTGGCATGGCAGTGTTTACGTTCATCTTGCTGCTCTTGGTTCATGCAATAATGCTGGCTCTTTGATCAAAATGTGTTACTGGCCATCTTCTAGCCGCTTTCTGGCCGTCTCTTTAGGAGGCGCCTCTTATTTACTTCAACAGCATCCTTTCTCCGTCCGGCCATTCAATCAATCAGTCACAATGTAGTTGTACGGACCTTAATCCCACATGCCTCAAAGGGTCACACAAACCACAACCACATCCTCGAATCTGAAGCCACACCCGGGCAAGAAAAAAACTCAACCTAGTGGGAACAAAGAGAAACCTTGGGACAAATAGCATGTTTGACCGGTGCAATGGACGCCGAGTGGGTGAAGTGTGAGAGTGTAGTCCTCAGGGGGGCCAGCAGGGGGATCCTCCCACACCTAGACCAGTCGGCAGGGGCTGGGTAGCCATTGTTGTCGGACAAGGGTTTTCTTTACAAGGCTGTAAACAACCAGCAGTACTTTGAGAGAGAGCAACAAACTGGAAAAAAATGGAAGGTAGGAAAGGAAAAAACCCTTGGATTGTACAGAAATAATCTGGATCCTGTTCCAAAGACTCGCCACATTAATAATAATTAACATTAGTGGAATTGATCACGTCCAATAGACGAGATTTGAGAAAGCTGTCGTTACAGTCAGTTTTTATACAGGCCAACAATTTGGGAATGCCAAGTCGGGAAAGGGTCAAACCAACTTTGGGCATGTGCAAGACCTCGGAATTTGACCTCAGAAAAAGAAGTCATCCTTTGCAGTCAACAGGACTTGTCACGGGACAAATTGCTCCAAACGAAATATATTTCAAGTCTGAAATACAATCTGCATTCATAGGGGAAATATTCCAAGACTTTTCAGTTAAGGATCTATGAATAATTGTATTGCTTTTTTCCCCAAAATGTTGTAGGTTGTTTGTCGTTTAGCTTGGCTAACGCTAACAGCCTACTACATGCTACGTGTGCAACAAAATAAAACAGGCTTTGATTCAAACTAAGCAGTGTGGAAATGCCGTGAACACACCAACATGTAGCAGGTGATGGCGTTAAAAGTCACATTTGATGGTCTCATGGCTGCTTACCAGGCTATTCATCTCTCTTTATTAGCTCACTAACTGGCTTTCTTCTCATGCTGGAAATGACACAAATCTCACCAATTATATAGATTTTTTTTTTTTTTTCTGAAGCGATCATGGCAGGGAATTGTAGCAATTTTTGATGTCGCACATTCACAACTTATTTGGAACTTGTTAAAGAAAACAAAACACGACTTTAGGACCGAGTCTTGCATTCAAGCCAATGTAAAAGTTGTAATTGTGATGCATGAAGACCTAGGATGCATTTACTTTTCACATCACACTGTCAAGCCCCAAAGACCATCATAAAAACAGTTGGCAAGAAAAAAATACAGTATTGGTATTGTGCTCTATTATTTTTTATATGTATACATTTCTTCTCTGCGATGAGGTGGACTTGTCCAGGGTGTACGCCGCCTTCCGCCCGATTGTTGCTGAGATAGGCTCCAATGCCCTACGCGACGCCGAAGGGAATAAGCGGTAGAAAATGAATGGATGGATGGTATACAGTTCTAAAATATTGTGAGGCAGACACACTAACCCCTCTGCCACCGTGAAGCCTGTTCAAGAATCGATTTGTGAAAATATATTTTTGGTCATACATCAGCAGGCAGTTTCATCATCATTGTTGGCAGGTTTGTGGAGCAAACCAAGCCAAGCTAAGAGGTTGCAAGATTGTTGAAAGCTTTCATCCAACTGGAGTCTGGTCACGACCAAAGCAAGAACTAAGAATCTCATATTCCACTGACCAGATAGGTTCGCTTGGTTTTAAGACCTCCAGCTAGATCTGGAGCCTGGATGGCAGAGAGTTCTCTTCAGCCATAAAACGTAAACTGAAAAGATGCAAGACTTTGGAAATGTGACTGAATGACTGGAATGTCATCAGACATTAGCAGTCAAGTCAGTCGCTGATCATTTGAAAGTTATTGGCTTAGCTCAATGATTGACAAATGGATTAATCAAGATAGAAAAGGAAACAACATGTCTCTCTTGATCATTTGGAAAAACGCTGGCAGAAGTTGAAAGTCTGAGCAAAAAAGTGCAGACTCGTCTTGATCAGTGCGTGGTTTGCTGAGGGAAGCCGATGTTTACTGAGGAGTCTGATGAAAGCCCTTTGATTGCATGATGAACATCCACAGAAGAACTCTCCTCCTACTTTTACTTTGCAGAGCAGGACTCTCACAACATTCCTACCATCAAATCCATGCTGGGAAACAAACGATCAGGCGGCCCAGACCTCTGGTTGCTGGCTGAAAACCCAAACAGCTTCCGCCAAACAGCAGCATTGTGACAAGTTGTTTGCTTACCTGCTGTTTACCTGAGTGATGATGTCAGCAGAAGAGACGCCGACCAAAGTACATATTTTCTCATCATCATAATAAACTATCTTTTCAGACGCAAATAACATTCTCTCTTAAAGTAGCAGAAGAGTAGAAAAACAAGTTGCTATTATTTTATCATATTCATCCTTGTACAAAGTTTGCTAGTAAATAGATGGGATCAAAATACTATATATATATATATATATATATATATATATATATATATATACACATACATACATATACATATATACAAGTATATATATATATGTATGTGTGTGTGTATATACATACATAAACATACCTCTATAAGAATATACATACCTGTATGCATACATATAGACATTATTACATACACATATATTTAAATATACAGTACATACTTGTATACACATTTACATATATACACACTGTATATGTATATAAATACATACATATATACATACATACCTATATAAATATGAACTTATATAAATCCATAAAAATACATATACACAAATGTAGATATACATACATATATACATTATTACTTACACATATACATACATAAATATATATATATATATATATATATATATATATATATATATATATATATACATATACATAGCCATACTTATATACAAATATACATATGCATACATATAGACATTAATACATACACATATATTTAAATATACAGTTCATACATATTTACATACATCAATCAATCAGTCAATGATTATACATATATACTGTAAATGTAAATAAATACATACATACTGTATATACATACCTATATAAATACATACTTATATAAATCCATAAATATACATATATACAAATATACATACATATATACATTAATACTACAGGGGACGGCGTATCTTTCTCAAGTGTCCTTGAGCAAGACACTTCACCCTTGCTCCTGATGGGTGCTGGTTAGCTCCTTGCATGGCAGCTCCCTCCATCAGTGTGTGAATGTGTGTGTGAATGTGGAAGTAGTGTCAAAGTGCTTTGAGTACTTTGAAGGTAGAAAAGCGCTATACAAGTACAACCCATTTATCATTTATTTATCATTACTTACACATATACATACATATGCATACATAGATATACAGTGAATGTATATATACACATATTTACATCCAAACATATATGCATAAAAATACATACATATATATAATTAGGTACGTGTGTATATATATATATACTGTATATTTTTTTATTGTATATATAAAAACATACATACATAAATACATCATACTATATATATATATATATATATATATATATATATATATATATATACCTATTAATTTTTTGGGGCCCTGTCTTATGAAAAAGTAATTGAAAAAACCATTGGGGCCGGATCGTGGACGCTGCCAGGCCACAGTTTGTGGTGGCCTGATATAAATCATTAGAGAGTTATAAACGCCCGAGTGAACCAAGTCTGTGGAACGGTTGCCAATATGTGATTATTAAATATTGCCATGTTTGAAAGTGTCGGCTGCTTCCTGGTCTTCACTGCATGACAAGTTGTGCTCTGCTAATGGAAAAGAAAGTGCTCCCCACATTTGAGGCCACACCCAGCATGTGCGGGTCACCTGGCCATTACCTTCCATCATCATTAGAGATGTGAAACATCATTTGACGACTCTGACAGAAGTGGTCATTAAGAGCAGCTTTGAAACAAAAAACAGCGACTTTTACAGTCTTGCCAAAAAGCAAATGGCGCTGAGCTGCCCAAATGGCGAGATGAGTGAAGGGAATAGTCATTATTTTTCTTCCAGACTCAGCTGAACCAGTTCCAAAAAGAGATTGGGGACAAAAACAATCAAGTTCTTGTCACTCCAAACATTTTTTCGTGAGACTTCCCACTTTGTGGCGAGTGACGACTGGCAAGACCAGAGTGAGATCACGGGGGGGCACCTCCACCAAGCAGGAGCCTCGGGGGTCCCAACAATTATCACATTGGACAACTAAAAATTCCTCCGGCCCAGTCGTGACCGTCACAGCACCCTAAACCTTGCAGAACCTTCCACCCGTCAAAGCTGGCTTTCTGCCACAGACGTGTGTCCGTGTGTTGGAGGCCATTGGGCACTGGGCACTGGGCACTGGGCACTGGGCGTGGGCACTGGGCTTGGGCACTGGGCTTGGGCACTAGGCACTGGGCGTGGGCACTGGGCGTGGGCACTGGGCTTGGGCACTGGGCACTGGACTTGGGTACTGGGCTTGGGCACTGGGCACTGGACTTGGGCACTGGGCACTGGGCTTGGGTACTGGGCTTGGGCACTGGGCACTGGGCTTGGGTACTGGGCTTGGGCACTGGACACTGGGCACTGGGCTTGGGCACTGGGCACTGGGCACTGGGCTTGGGCACTGGGCACTGGGCTTGGGCACTAGGCACTGGGCGTGGGCACTGGGCGTGGGCACTGGGCTTGGGCACTGGGCACTGGACTTGGGTACTGGGCTTGGGCACTGGGCACTGGACTTGGGCACTGGGCACTGGGCTTGGGTACTGGGCTTGGGCACTGGGCACTGGGCTTGGGTACTGGGCTTGGGCACTGGACACTGGGCACTGGGCTTGGGCACTGGGCACTGGGCACTGGGCTTGGGCACTGGGCACTGGGCACTGGGCACTGGGCAGTGGGCTTGGGCACTGGGCACTGGGCGGGCTGGCCTGAGGGCTTTCTGAGCACTCAGAACCTTTTCCCAGTCAGGAACCCAGGGGTCAAATCTGGTAATGATTAAGCACTTTGGAAAGAATACGCTCCTGTTGCTCTGCCTTTCAATTTGCAATCCATCCGCAGAAGGACTTCCCAGCATCAACGTGGCGTCCATGGCGGCCGCGCACACTAAGTCATTGTTCACCTCTCTGGCTCCCTTCAACTACTGACATTTAAACGCAAAGATAACATGTCGTCACTTCCTGAAGCCCATTTATTCATCTGCTCAGACTGTTTGGCATATTCCTTTTCTAGCCTTCTTGGGAGAACTTTGTGGTTCCCAGCATGCATTGCAGCACCGTTTTACAAATAGTTGTTGGTATTATTCCATAAGTAGGCAAGTAATTATTTTCCCCTGGTAGTAGTAGTGCAGTCTGGAGCAAAATAAATATTTGATAACAATACAACATAGTTTTTTATTCATGAAATCATGAAATCCTATATATATATATATATATATATATATATATATATATATATATATATATATATACTAACATGTTTCATCAAAAATATCTCTTTGATAGGAAACTGCAGAGGATGCTGACGTTGAAGCGAGTTGTCACAAGCAGATGAGTGAAGGAAGGATGAAGAAGTTAGCAAAACGATGACAATGTTCAACAAGGATGTGTCCCAGCGTGCAGGACAATGTTCAACAAGGATGTGTCCCAGCAGCCGTGCAGGACAATGTTCAACAAGGATGTGTCCCAGCGTACAGGACAATGTTCAACAAGGATGTGTCCCAGCGTGCAGGACAATGTTCAACAAGGATGTGTCCCAGCGTGCAGGACAATGTTCATCAGCAACAATTTCCTTCTCAAGCATTTTGTCTTGGCCTTCTACACGCTGCAGAGCGCCAGTCCGCCTCCGCACTCAAAGCGCCAACATTCAGCAGCTGCATTTACGTCCTGGAGGACAGAAGATGGATGACAATCATCAACACGTGTTTGTCGCCAACACATGGAAATATGGCATTGACGTATGGCACATGTGGGCGAGGACATGGGAAGATCTGCAGCTCTATTAGCCACTCCTTGAACATCTCCTTTCTCCGCCTCCACATGTCCCTGTCATCCCTCTTGTCAACATTCACACCATCATTGCCTAAAGTGAGTGTTTGGTCAAAAGCAGACCATCAATATCAGCATGTGTGAGTCCGAGGGTCACTTTTGTGACAAAGCCTTTCAAAGCATGTCTTCTATTTAACTGCGTGAATGTCTTCTATTTAACTGTGTGAATGTCTTCTATTTAACTGTGTGAATGTCTTCTATTTAACTGTGTGAATGTCTTCTATTTAACTGTGTGAATGTCCTCTATTTAACTGTGTGAATGTCTTCTATTTAACTGTGTGAATGTCTTCTATTTTACTGTGTGAATGTCTTCTATTTAACTGTGTGAATGTCTTCCATTTTACTGTGTGAATGTCTTCCATTTAACTGTGTGAATGTTTTCTATTTAACTGTGTGAATGTCTTCTATTTAACTGTGTGAATGTTTTCTATTTTACTGTGTGAATGTCTTCTATTTAACTGTGTGAATGTCTTCTATTTAACTGTGTGAATGTCTTCTATTTTACTGTGTGAATGTCTTCTATTTAACTGTGTGAATGTCTTCTATTTTACTGTGTGAATGTCTTCTATTCAAGCGTGCGAATGCTCCACATGATTTTCTACAACCATATTAATTCTTCTTCTTCAGATTTTTACCTGATTCAAAGCGTTCCAACTTCAAACTGTTCAGCCTATTCAGGAGTTGCAGGCTTTCCCTTGACAAATTCCAAAATTTTCCAGATTTCCCAGAATTCCAGGTTTTCCGGGACATTTTTCCCTTTCAAAATGAATTGGCCATTTTTTAAACTTCCACCATTTCTACTTTTTTCAACCAATTCAAACCATTCTACCTTCAACACATTCCACTCAGTCTGGACATTCCAACTAACATGTTTTAATAGCTCCAAAAACTCCAGGATTTCTTGTTTTTTCAAACCCTTTTGTCATCCTTTTTTCATCCTTTTTTCCGTCAACTAGTCCTTCCACATTTTCAACCCACTTCAACCGTTTCATCATTAATTATCTAAAAATTAAGTTGTTTTTTGAACTGGAAAAGTTACCCTTTTTTCCGAAATTCCAGGCAATCCGTGATACCATTTCTCAATTAAAAATGTTACTACTTCAACATTTATCAACTGCTTTGAAAAATTCCAACACCAACTCATTCAAACATTCAAGTCTTTTAACATTTTCCCCAAAATTCCAGCTTTTCCCGAAATTCCCAGATTTCCATGAAATTGTCATTGAAAAAAATGGGACATTTTTCAAAGTTCCACAACTCCCACAATCTTCATCTGATTCAAACTGTTCCAACTTCAAAAATCTGCAGCCAGTTGAAAATGTTGTGGTCTCTTTCAACATTTAAAAACAAATTCCCGAATTTCCAAGAATTCCCAGTTTTCAGGGACATTTTCCCCATTCAAAAGTATTTGTCCATTTTTAAACTTCCAGAATTCCCACATTTTTCAACTATTTCAAACCATTTCACCTTCAACACATTCCACTCATCCTCGACATTTAAACTTCCATTTTTACAAGTAAAAAAAATTCCAGGAATTCCCTTTTTTTTTTTAAATAATTCATGATTTTCCCGGAGCTGAATGGCAAGCTAACCCACAGCCAACAAGCTGTAAACACACGACATTAAGACTCTGGACACAAAGACATCACATGGACAAAGATAAGACCTTCTGGAAGAAAGTTCTGTGGTCAGATGGAACCAAAAATGGAGCTGTTTGTCCACAATACCCAGCAATATGTTTGGAGGACAAAAGGTGAGGCCTTTAATCCCAGGAACACCATACCTACCGTCAAGCATGGTGGTGGTAGTATTATGCTCTGGACCTGTTTTGCTGCCAATAGAACTGCTGCTTTAAATGTGACAATGAAAAAGGAGGATTAGCTCCAAATTGTTCAGGACAAGCTAAAATCCTCAGGGGGGAGGTTGGGTCTTGGGCACAGTTGGGTGTTCCAACAGGACAATGACGTCAACAGTGGTAAAGGAATAGCTAAATCAGGCTAGAATTAAGTTTTTAGAATGGCCTTCCCAAAGTCCTGACTTAAAGGTGTGGACAATGCTGAAGAAACAAGTCTGTGTCAGAAAAGCAACACATTTAGCTGAACTGCAGCAATTTTGTGGTGAAAAATGTGCACAGAAGCTTGTGGATGGCTAGCAAAAGCGCCTTATTGCAGGTAAACTTGCCAAGGGACATGGAAGCAAATATGAACATTGCTGTACGTATACTTTTGATTGCTCACATTTTCAGTAGAGACATAATAAAGTCATAAAAGAAGCAAACTTCATGAATGTGAGCAACAAGTATGTGCTCCAATCACTACATCACAAAAAAATAAGAGTTGTAGAAATGATTATGGGTTTTATTTTGAATGTACTGTGACAGGTAGCGTACTTATCGTGGGCAGAAAGAACACTTCAGCATGGGTTCTATGTTGTGTGTGCAGTGCTCAGCTATTTGAAGCTTCATACTGCATGATACTGATAAAGCATGATACTGCATGATACTGATGAAGCAAGTTCCCCAGGCTCACATGCACCAACAACACCCGCCCCTCTATTTGAGAAGAACTGCTTTCTAGAAAGTACACACAGTATTTGAGCGGCCAATGGGCAAAAGAAGACTTCCCAAGAAGTGTGAGTGGAATGCTGAAAGAGTGAAGATGATATCTTGCTGAGAACGTGGTCTTCTGCACTTTGCATGATGACTTTGTCAAATGTGGGACAGCCAGCAGAGACATGGAGCAAACACAAATATGCAGAGTATGTTCTCGGGAGGAAATACAGCCATCCTAAAACAAGTCTTGGCTCGGACTTTACAATCCTGGTCGCTATTTAATCAACTTTATTCCTTTGGAAAGTAAAACTTTTTAAGAGGATAAACTTTTTCTAAAAGGGAAATAAATATTAGCAATGAAGCCACGTGGTGTTTATAGGACGTTAGTGAAATATTTATAGGACGCTAGTGAGATAATGCACTGTATATACATTATAAATACTGCTGGACATGTTGGACATTATAAATACTGCTGGACATGCTGGACATTATAAATACTGCTGGACATGTTGGACATTATAAATACTGCTGGACATGTTGGACATTATAAATACTGCTGGACATGCTGGACATTATAAATACTGCTGGACATGTTGGACATTATAAATACTGCTGGACATGTTGGACATTATAAATACTGCTGGACATGTTGGACATTATAAATACTGCTGGACATGTTGGACATTATAAATACTGCTGGACATGTTGGACATTATAAATACTGCTGGTCATGTTGGACATTATAAATACTGCTGGACATGCTGGACATTATAAATACTGCTGGTCATGTTGGACATTATAAATACTGCTGGACATGTTGGACATTATAAATACTGCTGGACATGCTGGACATTATAAATACTGCTGGACATGCTGGACATTATAAATACTGCTGGTCATGTTGGACATTATAAATACTGCTGGACATGCTGGACATTATAAATACTGCTGGTCATGTTGGACATTATAAATACTGCTGGTCATGCTGGACATTATAAATACTGCTGGACATGCTGGACATTATAAATACTGCTGGTCATGTTGGACATTATAAATACTGCTGGACATGCTGGACATTATAAATACTGCTGGTCATGCTGGATATTATAAATACTGCTGGTCATGCTGGACATTATAAATACTGCTGGACATGCTGGACATTATAAATACTGCTGGTCATGTTGGACATTATAAATACTGCTGGACATGCTGGACATTATAAATACTGCTGGACATGCTGGACATTATAAATACTGCTGGACATGCTGGACATTATAAATACTGCTGGACATGCTGGACATTATAAATACTGCTGGTCATGCTGGACATTATAAATACTGCTGGTCATGCTGGACATTATAAATACTGCTGGTCATGCTGGACATTATAAATACTGCTGGTCATGCTGGACATTATAAATACTGCTGGTCATGCTGGACATTATAAATACTGCTGGTCATGCTGGACATTATAAATACTGCTGGTCATGTTGGACATTATAAATACTGCTGGTCATGTTGGACATTATAAATACTGCTGGACATGCTGGACATTATAAATACTGCTGGACATGCTGGACATTATAAATACTGCTGGACATGTTGGACATTATAAATACTGCTGGACATGCTGGACATTATAAATACTGCTGGACATGCTGGACATTATAAATACTGCTGGTCATGTTGGACATTATAAATACTGCTGGACATGCTGGACATTATAAATACTGCTGGTCATGTTGGACATTATAAATACTGCTGGACATGCTGGACATTATAAATACTGCTGGTCATGTTGGACATTATAAATACTGCTGGTCATGCTGGACATTATAAATACTGCTGGACATGCTGGACATTATAAATACTGCTGGTCATGTTGGACATTATAAATACTGCTGGACATGCTGGACATTATAAATACTGCTGGTCATGCTGGACATTATAAATACTGCTGGTCATGCTGGACATTATAAATACTGCTGGACATGCTGGACATTATAAATACTGCTGGTCATGTTGGACATTATAAATACTGCTGGACATGCTGGACATTATAGATACTGCTGGACATGCTGGACATTATAAATACTGCTGGACATGTTGGACATTATAAATACTGCTGGACATGCTGGACATTATAAATACTGCTGGACATGTTGGACATTATAAATACTGCTGGACATGCTGGACATTATAAATACTGCTGGTCATGTTGGACATTATAAATACTGCTGGTCATGCTGGACATTATAAATACTGCTGGACATGCTGGACATTATAAATACTGCTGGTCATGTTGGACATTATAAATACTGCTGGACATGCTGGACATTATAAATACTGCTGGTCATGCTGGACATTATAAATACTGCTGGTCATGCTGGACATTATAAATACTGCTGGACATGCTGGACATTATAAATACTGCTGGTCATGTTGGACATTATAAATACTGCTGGACATGTTGGACATTATAAATACTGCTGGTCATGCTGGACATTATAAATACTGCTGGACATGCTGGACATTATAAATACTGCTGGTCATGTTGGACATTATAAATACTGCTGGACATGCTGGACATTATAAATACTGCTGGACATGTTGGACATTATAAATACTGCTGGACATGCTGGACATTATAAATACTGCTGGTCATGTTGGACATTATAAATACTGCTGGTCATGTTGGACATTATAAATACTGCTGGTCATGCTGGACATTATAAATACTGCTGGACATGCTGGACATTATAAATACTGCTGGTCATGTTGGACATTATAAATACTGCTGGACATGCTGGACATTATAAATACTGCTGGACATGCTGGACATTATAAATACTGCTGGACATGTTGGACATTATAAATACTGCTGGACATGCTGGACATTATAAATACTGCTGGACATGCTGGACATTATAAATACTGCTGGTCATGTTGGACATTATAAATACTGCTGGACATGCTGGACATTATAAATACTGCTGGTCATGTTGGACATTATAAATACTGCTGGACATGCTGGACATTATAAATACTGCTGGTCATGTTGGACATTATAAATACTGCTGGTCATGCTGGACATTATAAATACTGCTGGACATGCTGGACATTATAAATACTGCTGGTCATGTTGGACATTATAAATACTGCTGGACATGCTGGACATTATAAATACTGCTGGTCATGCTGGACATTATAAATACTGCTGGTCATGCTGGACATTATAAATACTGCTGGACATGCTGGACATTATAAATACTGCTGGTCATGTTGGACATTATAAATACTGCTGGACATGCTGGACATTATAGATACTGCTGGACATGCTGGACATTATAAATACTGCTGGACATGTTGGACATTATAAATACTGCTGGACATGCTGGACATTATAAATACTGCTGGACATGTTGGACATTATAAATACTGCTGGACATGCTGGACATTATAAATACTGCTGGTCATGTTGGACATTATAAATACTGCTGGTCATGCTGGACATTATAAATACTGCTGGACATGCTGGACATTATAAATACTGCTGGTCATGTTGGACATTATAAATACTGCTGGACATGCTGGACATTATAAATACTGCTGGTCATGCTGGACATTATAAATACTGCTGGTCATGCTGGACATTATAAATACTGCTGGACATGCTGGACATTATAAATACTGCTGGTCATGTTGGACATTATAAATACTGCTGGACATGTTGGACATTATAAATACTGCTGGTCATGCTGGACATTATAAATACTGCTGGACATGCTGGACATTATAAATACTGCTGGTCATGTTGGACATTATAAATACTGCTGGACATGCTGGACATTATAAATACTGCTGGACATGTTGGACATTATAAATACTGCTGGACATGCTGGACATTATAAATACTGCTGGACATGCTGGACATTATAAATACTGCTGGACATGCTGGACATTATAAATACTGCTGGACATGTTGGACATTATAAATACTGCTGGACATGTTGGACATTATAAATACTGCTGGACATGTAGGACATTATAAATACTGCTGGACATGTTGGACATTATAAATACTGCTGGACATGTTGGACATTATAAATACTGCTGGACATGTTGGACATTATAAATACTGCTGGACATGTTGGACATTATAAATACTGCTGGACATGTTGGACATTATAAATACTGCTGGACATGCTGGACATTATAAATACTGCTGGACATGTTGGACATTATAAATACTGCTGGACATGTTGGACATTATAAATACTGCTGGACATGTTGGACATTATAAATACTGCTGGACATGTTGGACATTATAAATACTGCTGGACATGCTGGACATTATAAATACTGCTGGACATGCTGGACATTATAAATACTGCTGGACATGCTGGACATTATAAATACTGCTGGACATGTTGGACATTATAAATACTGCTGGACATGTTGGACATTATAAATACTGCTGGACATGCTGGACATTATAAATACTGCTGGACATGCTGGACATTATAAATACTGCTGGACATGCTGGACATTATAAATACTGCTGGACATGCTGGACATTATAAATACTGCTGGACATGTTGGACATTATAAATACTGCTGGACATGTTGGACATTATAAATACTGCTGGACATGCTGGACATTATAAATACTGCTGGACATGCTGGACATTATAAATACTGCTGGACATGCTGGACATTATAAATACTGCTGGACATGTTGGACATTATAAATACTGCTGGACATGCTGGACATTATAAATACTGCTGGACATGCTGGACATTATAAATACTGATGGACATGCTGGACATTATAAATACTGCTGGACATGCTGGACATTATAAATACTGCTGGACATGTTGGACATTATAAATACTGCTGGACATGTTGGACATTATAAATACTGCTGGACATGCTGGACATTATAAATACTGCTGGACATGTTGGACATTATAAATACTGCTGGACATGTTGGACATTATAAATACTGCTGGACATGTAGGACATTATAAATACTGCTGGACATGTTGGACATTATAAATACTGCTGGACATGTTGGACATTATAAATACTGCTGGACATGCTGGACATTATAAATACTGCTGGACATGCTGGACATTATAAATACTGCTGGACATGTTGGACATTATAAATACTGCTGGACATGCTGGACATTATAAATACTGCTGGTCATGTTGGACATTATAAATACTGCTGGTCATGCTGGACATTATAAATACTGCTGGACATGCTGGACATTATAAATACTGCTGGACATGTTGGACATTATAAATACTGCTGGACATGCTGGACATTATAAATACTGATGGACATGTTGGACATTATAAATACTGCTGGACATGTTGGACATTATAAATACTGCTGGACATGATGGACATTATAAATACTGCTGGACATGCTGGACATTATAAATACTGCTGGACATGTTGGACATTATAAATACTGCTGGACATGATGGACATTATAAATACTGCTGGTCATGCTGGACATTATAAATACTGCTGGACATGTTGGACATTATAAATACTGCTGGACATGCTGGACATTATAAATACTGCTGGACATGTTGGACATTATAAATACTGCTGGACATGATGGACATTATAAATACTGCTGGTCATGCTGGACATTATAAATACTGCTGGACATGTTGGACATTATAAATACTGCTGGACATGCTGGACATTATAAATACTGCTGGACATGCTGGACATTCAGAAGGTCTTTGACACTTTTAACCACGCTATACTGTTGGATAAGCTCAGAGCAATCAGATACGATGTAACCTCATGGAGCTGGATGCAATCTTACCTGGAGGGGATTAAACAGGTGGTAGATGTGAACAGCACCGTGTCCCCTCCCCTCTCAGTAAGCTGTGGAGTCCCCCAAGGCAGTATACTAGGACCTTTACTGTTCCTAATATACGTGAATGACATGCCATCAGCATGACACTGTGAATTGTTCCTGTTTGCGGATGACTCGGCCCTGCTGGTATCCGGCAAGGACAAGTCACAGGTGGAACAAATCCTCAGAGCTGAAGTCCTCAATATTTGCACCTGGCTCGCTGACAACAAGCTATCCATACACTTAGGTAAAAGGGAATCCATCCTACTTGGGTCCCATATCAAACTTAAGAAGGTCAGTGACTTGACTATAAAAGTGGGTGACATTGTTATCACCAGGAAAGATGAGGTCACCTACCTAGGTTCCATTCTAGAGGCTAATCTTTCCTGTGATAAAATGGCAACCAAGGTAATCAAAAAGGTCAACCAAAGAACGAGATTATTCTACAGAATCTCCTCTCTGGTCAACAAAAGCACCTTGAAGATTCTAGCGGGAACTCTCATTCAACCCTTCTTCGATTACGCTTGCACCTCCTGGTACCCCAGCACCTCCAAAACCCTGAAATCTAGACTCCAAACATCCCAGATCAAGTTAGTCCGGTTACTTTTAGACCTCCACCCCAGATCACACCTCACTCCAAACCACTTCTCCAGAGTGGGCTGGCTCAGGGTGGAGGACAGAGTCAAACAACTTGCACTGAGCCTAGTCTATAAAATCCGCTACACCTCCCTGATACCCAAGTACATGTCGAACTACTTCCTTAACGTAAATGAGCGCCATAACCACAACACCAGGGGGAGCTCCACAAACCACGTTAAACCCAGATTCCCATCTAACAAAGGTCTTAACTCATTCTCTTTCTATGCCACATCAATGTGGAATGCACTCCCAACAGGTATAAAAGTAAGTGCATCTCTATATTCCTTCAAAAGCGCTCTAAAACAACACCTCCAGGCAACTTCAACACTTTACTAACACCCTCCTCCATTCACATCCCATCTCCCCGCACTGTAAATAACCTAATGTAAATAATCAAATGTACTTCTAATGTATATACTTGTTCTTATGCTATGTGAACTCACTATGTTCTCTGCTGGCTGTACATATCCTACTAAGTCACACCTACACTGTTTCAATGTCCACTTCTCACATGATATCATTGTTGATGACTGAAGTTCTGATATCAACCAAAGCTCCTCATCCCACCCCCGGATTGTAAATAATGTCAATAATTCAATGTATATACTATGATGATTAACTTGTGTGATGACTGTATTATGTTGATAGTATATATTTGTACCATGAATTGATGAAGGTGGACCCCGACTTAAACAAGTTGAACAACTTATTGGGGTGTTACCATTTAGTGGTCAATTGTAGGGAATATGTACTGTACTGTGCAATCTACTAATTAAAGTTTCAATCAATCAAAATATGTGGACTAAATGAAGATATGGACTGATCCTGAACCAAATATGTGGACTAAATGAAGATAAGGACTGGTCCTGAACCAAAGATGTGGACTAAATGAAGATATGGCTTGACTCCATTGTCTCACCAATCATTCCTCAGGTCAGCACTGGGAAGTGAAAACTTTCTCCTTCACTGTCGTTCCAGCGTTCAGAGTTTTTCCAGAACCTTCGTCCTGTGGGGAATATCTGATGTGCATGACTGACGCACACGTCAGGCTTCAGGAATCCCAGTCCGACCAATTAGATCCTTCAAAGTCACTTGGATTTCATCACCTCACACCCGTCATACGGCTGTAACCATAGGAACATGCCCTATCACCTTTAATATGAACATCTTGTATTACTCTTAATATGAAGATGTTGTATTACTCTTAATATGAAGATGTTGTATTACTCTTAATATGAAGATGTCGTATGACGGTAAATGGGACCAAAGTCGATATTAGTAAATGGCCTGATTTTTGTGTCCGATCCGCTACCAAGTAAAATTGGTGATTAGGACACTTTGTGCAAATATACCCAATGTGTGTTGCAAAATGTAAAAAGTTGTACACTGTTGCTGTTTATCAAATTAGAAAATGAGGACAAAGTTGATGTATTTCAGTCTCTTAATTCAGGTGTCAAGTCCTGCTGGAACATGAAATCTGCATCTCCATTAGGACTGCAACTAACCATTATTTTCATCGTCGATAAGTCTACGATTATCGTAACGATTAGTCGACCGATCGCCTAGTAAAGTGTGCACACATTTCAGGGCTCTAATGTTTCTGTCGACTTCTTAATGCAGCTTAAGTTATTTTAGACAAGTGCTTGGTAACAACAAAGGTGACTAATTGATTCACAAATATGTATTCATACTTTACCTGTGCTGCTCATTCAGATGTTACACAAATTAAAATGACTAATAAAATGTTGTCCATTGAAAAGAAAGGCAAGGCAAAGTGCTAAAAAACTATTTACCTTGTTTATGTCAGGCTTTCCCCTGACAGGTTGCTTGTGTTTTAGTTTTTCCTCTGCGTTTGTCTTCGTTTCCTGTCAGCGCTCTTATTTTGTCCGTTTCCTGTTTGTCTCCCCAGCTGTGGCTGATTGACACCTGGCCACACCTGGTGTCAATCAGCCAGTTACTATTTAAAGCTGCCTTCCCCTCCAGTCAGTGCTGGATTATTGTCACCACTACCTGTCAACGTCATTAATACTTATCGTTGTAGTTGTGTCTACTTCTGTTCACTCTGCTCATGTCATAGTTCCTTCGTGTCACAGTAAGTGTTTTTGTTTCTAGTCCACAGATAGCCTTTGTGCTAGTTTTTGTTCATAGCCAAGTTTGTGCTCCGCCTTGTGCGCGCCTTTTGTTTGTTCTTGTTTTACTGTTCAATTAAATCATGTTTTCCCGCACAGTGCCTGCTGCCATCTCTGAATTAAAAACTGTTAAATAGCAGCAATGAAAACAAACAACAAAACACTAAATCTGACCTCCTCTGGAAGAAAATCCTTTTTTCCATCCATCCATTTTCTACCGCTTATTCCCTTTCGAAGGTCGCGGGGGGCGGTGGCGCCTATCTCAGCTACAATCGGGCGGAAGGCAGGGTACACCCTGGACAAGTCGCCACCTCATCACAGATAGACAGACAACATTCACACACTAAGGACCATTTAGTGTTGCCAATCAACCTATCCCCAGGTGCATGTCTTTGGAGGTGGGAGGGGCCTATCCCCAGGTGCATGTCTTTGGAGGTGGGAGGGGCCTATCCCCAGGTGCATGTCTTTGGAGGTGGGAGGGGCCTATCCCCAGGTGCATATCTTTGGAGGTGGGAGGGGCCTATCCCCAGGTGCATGTCTTTGGAAATCTTTGAAATCTTTGAAAATCCTTTTGTAATATTTAAAAATCTGCACACTGATATATTGATTATTGATTAACTCTTGGCACTTTTATCACTGCAATAGATTCAATGTGTAGAATTATATCTTTGATTAGTTCCTAAAATGTTGGCTTTTTGATAGATTGTATGTTTCATCTTATAACCCTGCACATGTGTGCGTGTGTGTGTGTGTGTGTGTGTGTGTGTGTGTGTGTGTGTGTGTGTGTGTGTGTGTGTGTGTGTGTGTGTGTGTGTGTGTGTGTGTGTGTGTGTGGGCGTGCGTGCGTGCGTGTGTGTGTGCGTGTGCGTGTGTGTGTGTGCGTGTGTGTGTGTGTGTGTGTGTGTGTGTGTGTGTGTGTGTGGTAAAGTTTTATTATGACATTGCAAATTGAAGCTGCTTTAAAAAGTACTTGAACTGAAGTCGACAAAGTTTATCGGACTGACTTTGTCCAAAATGATAGTTGAAGTTGTATTTGTTGTCGACGCGAGGGCGGACCTCAGGAAGCCGGCGGAGCAGCGCCAGCAGACGCCATGGAGCCCTCCAACCATGGCCTTCAAGGTCTGCAAAGGCTTCATTTCTGAGCTGTAAAGATGATTGCGCAACATTCCCACAATGCACTGCTGTCTTCCCCTTCATCCTGCATGCAGGTAAACGCTCCAACTCAACACAATATTCATTAGCACCTTGTCTTTGATCTTCTTACAAGAAGGACGTCCAGAGCCAGAATTAAGCGCAGCAAAACCTCATTTTTTATGGATTGAGGTCTCAGCAACTTTTTCCCAAACTTTACTGTATCAGTGCAGCAACATTTTTTCATCATCAGCTCATTATGCTTGAGTTTGCAGGGGAAAAAAAACTAGTAAAACTTTTTTTCCAAGAATTTTGAACATTAGGATTCATAAAACAACAGGAATTATAGAAAATATACGCTAACTTCTGGACTGTAAGTCGCTGCTTGTTTCCCCCCACGCTTTGAACCCTGCGGCTTATAAAACAATGCAAATAATTTATGGATGTGTGTCCGCTGACGGCCATAGTGCAAATAATTCAAACAAAACCAAACAAACAAAAGCACTGAAATGGTGTGTTAGTGTTTGTTTGTTCTTCCAGGACAGAAGTAGCCCACAGCTATTTTCTTTATCTTTCACATTTTATAAAGTATATATTTTTTTAAAACCTATGAAAAAGTGTAATACAGGTGAAATGTTTTACTGTTGACTCTATAAGACAAAGTTGCCATGCAGGCTGTTTTTCTTTTAAAACTCAATAATAATGCATTAAAATCAATGTTGTTATGAATTATTAACAAATATCAGGCTCCACACACTTCACATCATATATTACACTTTGGACATTTTTTAAAGTTTTTTTTTTGTTTGTTTGTTTTACACAAAACAGTGTTTTAAGAAAAAGGGCATACAACATAAAAACTAAAATAATTTCATATCAATAGATGAATATCTACATTAACTGCAGAAAAAAAATCTGTGTAAATAATCATTTAAAAAATTGTTTTATCATAAATGAATCAAGATGTATCAGACTATTTGTTATGATGACAAGTGAACCCAGAAGTGGCTGCCGAAGTTGTTACACGGTGCAAAATTGTTACACGGTGCAAAGTTGTTACACTGTGCAAAGTTGTAACACGATGCAAAGTTGTTACACGGTGCAAAGTTGTTACACGGTGCAAAGTTGTTACACGGTGCAAAGTTGTAACACGATGCAAAGTTGTTACACGGTGCAAAGTTGTTACACGGTGCAAAGTTGTAACACGATGCAAAGTTGTTACACGGTGCAAAGTTGTTACACGGTGCAAAGTTGTTACATGGTGCAAAGTTGTTTCACGGTGCAAAGTTGTTACATGGTGCAAAGTTGTTACACGGTGCAAAGTTGTTACATGGTGCAAAGTTGTTTCACGGTGCAAAGTTGTTACATGGTGCAAAGTTGTTACACGGTGCAAAGTTGTTACATGGTGCAAAGTTGTTAAACGGTGCAATGTGGTTACATGGTGCAAAGTTGTTACATGGTGCAAAATTGTTACATGGTGCAAAGTTGTTACATGGTGCAAAGTTGTTACACGGTGCAAAGTTGTTACATGGTGCAAAGTTGTTACATGGTGCAAAGTTGTTACACTGTGCAAAGTTGTAACACTGTGCAAAGTTGTTACACGGTGCAAAGTTGTTACACTGTGCAAAATTGTTACACTGCAGAGTTGTTACACGGTGCAAAGTTGTTACACGGTGTAAAGTTGTTACACTGTGCAAAATTGTTACACTGTAGAGTTGTTACACGGTGCAAAGCTGTTACATGGTGCAAAGTTGTTACACGGTGCAAAGTTGTTACATGGTGCAAAGTGGTTACACTGTGCAAACTTGTTACACTGTGCAAAGTTGTTACACGGTGCAAAGTTGTTACACGGTGCAAAGTGGTTACATGGTGCAAAGTTGTTACACTGTGCAAAGTTGTTACACAGCGCAAAGTTGTTACATGGTGCAAAGTTGTTACACGGTGCAAAGTTGTTACACAGTGCAAAGTGGTTACACAGTGCAAAGTTGTTACACCGTGCAAAGTTGTTAAACGGTGCAATGTGGTTACATGGTGCAAAGCTGTTACATGGTGCGAAGTTAAGAAGACTGAAGACAAAGATGTCCTTCATGGAAGCACACCTGCTCCACCTACCTATGGTTGAGCAGAAAGCACATATTTGCAATTCTTTTGACGGAAAGATAACGGAGACGTCAGCTCAGCCACAAAATGGAAGACCTCCACCCAACAAAGGTTCATCCGCCCCTCAGACGTCTGAAGTCAGCGCACCTGTGAAACGGATGATTCCCACACATTTCCTGGGGATGTTGGATTACCCCGGCAGATGAATGTATTTGTGACCAACGTGTCTGTCTGCTGACATCTGGCAGCTTTAGCAAAAACGTGTTGAGCTGACCGGGGACTTATTACCCAGAGTCCTTTTCCCCGCACCTTGGCCAGGTGACACGCTCACCGCTGGGCCTGGCTCATAAAACCACATCAATATACCGTCTTTTCTGGACTATATATATATATATATATATATATATATATATATATATATATATATACATATATATGTGTGTGTGTATACCGGTATATATAAGCCACACACCTTCTATTTTAGGAAAAAAACCTAATGTTTCCATACATTTTACTTTTCCTGAGGGAATGCTCCTGAAGGAATCAACAAAGTACTACCTATACATCCATCTATTAGCTGCAGCAGACTACAAGTGGCAGATATAAACTTTGTGAAATGTTTTATTTACACAGACATATTCTGTAAATGTTTACATACCTTCATTGTTTCCAAACAAGGCAGTAAAACAGCTGATCAAACAAAACAGAAGTTATGGTTATGAACATGCTAGCTGCGCAAGCTAGCTCTCCAGTCAGCTGAACAGACTCAATAACTCCACGCTGACATTTTGCTGAATTTACTGAGGAATTTGTGAAAGTGAAACAATACAAAAAGAATGTCATTGTAAGTTAATAATACTAACACGGACACTCGTAAATGTGTTAGCGTATTAGCTAAAGCTAACTAGCTTCAATACATTGCGATAGCATGTACAAATATGCATGAAAACACTCCAACAGACATCACACATGGGGCGCT
>NC_084632.1:44772530-44842530 GCF_033978795.1 Nerophis ophidion
ATATATCTTTGTATTTATTTTATTTTATTTATTTATTTTCTCAATGGAAATTACGTTTTAAAAAAGACATTTCCAAGCAGGGGTGTCCAAACTTTTTCAACTGAGGGCCAAACACTGAAAAATGACAGCATAATTGAAATGCCAAATTAAATTAAACGCCACTTTAGGGGCGTCCACACTGTAGAATAACTCTAATTAATCCCATTTATAACAATATAATATGAAACATACAATAAAACGCTTAAAAATTAAATACAGATAATAATTTATTAATAAAAACACAAGATTGAGAGACAGATAGTAGAATAATGAATGATTAAGATGTAAAACAATACAATAGAGGAATAAAAGACAGGTGATGAGTAAAAAGTGGAATTAAAAGGTCCCGAGGCTCCCTGGCTCAGCAGCTGGGGGCCACAATGGTGGTCAAATGTCAAATCTGTCCATCAGAAGATGTATTCTTGAGGTGGATGGATCAGAGAGAGCCTGCCTCCCCCTGCAAAGATGGAGACAACAGCTGCAGCCATGAAAGCTGCAATAAAAAACATCCATAAAGGCGGAAAAAAGGGGGAAAAAGTCTCTTCATTAAACGAGGTGTTTTACGACGATCTCAACCAGTTAACACCTGTTTTACTGTTATGCTCCTTTCAATTATCCTCGCTTATTAAATCAGGACCGCTATCTGTTTCGCTCCATTTGAAAAACTCCTGAAAAGTTGTTGGAACTTTAAATAAAATGGATTTAATTTATTGGCCTCAAGGATCATAAAATGTCACCTCGGTGATCACTTCAAACAGAATGTGGTAAAAAAAACAAAAAACACTCCAATAAGAGAAATATTTGAGTCATATTTGGAGCAGGAATGTTAGAGTTTGTTGTGTGAATGTCTGCTGGACAAAACTGGGATGTGTGATGTTTCCTGGGAAACTGATCAAGGAGCTTTTTGTATTATTAAGTCCATCAGTGCTAAATATTATAAACTTATCACTTTCCTCGGGCACTGTTCCCCTAGCATTCAAAAAAGCGGTTATTCATCCTCTTCATAAAAGACCTAACCTCGATCCTGACCTCATGGTAAACTACCGACCGGCGTCTCACCTTCCCTTTATTTCAAAAATCCTCGAAAGAACTGTTGCAGAGCAGTTAAATGAACACTCAGCGTCTAACAATCTATGTGAAACCTTTCAATCCGGTTTCAGGGCAAATCACTCCACGGAGACAGCCCTCGCAAAAATGACTAATGATCTATTGCTAACGATGGACTCTGATGCGTCATCTATGTTGCTGCTCCTCGATCTTAGCGCTGCTTTCGATACCGTCGATCATAATATTTTATTAGAATGTATCAAAACACGAATCGGTATGTCAGACTTAGCCCTGTCTTGGTTTAACTCTTATCTTACTGATAGGATGCAGTGTGTCTCCCATAACAATGTGACCTCGGACTACGTTAAGGTAACGTGTGGAGTTCCCCAGGGTTTGGTCCTTGGCCCTGCACTCTTCAGCATCTACATGCTGCCGCTAGGTGACATCATACGCAAATACAGTGTTAGCTTTCACTGTTATGCTGATGACACCCAACTCTACATGCCCCTAAAGCTGACCAACACGCCGGATTGTAGTCAGCTGGAGGCGTGTCTTAATGAAATTAAACAATGGATGTCCGCTAACTTTTTGCAACTCAACGCCCAAAAAACGGAAATGCTGATTATCGGTCCTGCTAGACACCGACCTCTATTTAAAAATACAACTTTAACATTTGACAAGCAAACAATTAAACAAGGTGACTCGGTAAAGAATCTGGGTATTATCTTCGACCCAACTCTCTCCTTTGAGGCACACATTAAAAGCGTTACTAAAACAGCCTTCTTTCATCTCCGTAATATTGCTAAAATTCGCTCCATTTTGTCCACTAAAGACGCCAAGATCATTATCCATGCGTTTGTTACGTCTCGTCTCGATTACTGTAACGTATTATTTTGGGGTCTCCCCATGTCTAGCATTAAAAGATTACAGTTGGTACAAAATGCGGCTGCTAGACTTTTGACAAGAACAAGAAAGTTTGATCACATTACGCCTGTACTGTATATACCTTTATATACATATATACCTATACTGTATATACCTTTATATACATATATACATACATATATACCTATACTGTATGTACCTTTATATACATATATACATACATATATACCTATACTGTATATACCTTTATATACATATATACATACATATATACCTATACTGTATATACCTTTATATACATATATACATACATATATACCTATACTGTATATACCTTTATATACATATATACATACATATATACCTATACTGTATATACCTTTATATACATATATACATACATATACACCTATACTGTATATACCTTTATATACATATATACATACATATATACCTATACTGGCTCACCTGCACTGGCTTCCTGTGCACTTAAGATGTGACTTTAAGGTTTTACTACTTACGTATAAAATACTACACGGTCTAGCTCCATCCTATCTTGCCGATTGTATTGTACCATATGTCCCGGCAAGAAATCTGCGTTCAAAGGACTCTGGCTTATTAGTGATTCCCAGAGCCCCAAAAGAGTCTGCGGGCTATAGAGCGTTTTCCGTTCGGGCTCCAGTACTCTGGAATGCCCTCCCGGTAACAGTTCGAGATGCTACCTCAGTAGAAGCATTTAAGTCTCACCTTAAAACTCATTTGTATACTCTAGCCTTTAAATAGACTCCCTTTTTAGACCAGTTGATCTGCCGCTTATTTTCTTTTTCTCCTATATCCCACTCTCCCTTGTGGAGGGGGTCCGGTCCGATGACCATGGATGAAGTACTGGCTGTCCAGAGTCGAGAACCAGGATGGACCGCTCGTCCAGAGTCAGGACCCAGGATGGACTGCTTGCCTGTGTATCGGCTGGGGACATCTCTGCGCTGCTGATCCGCCTCCACTTGGGATGGTTTCCTGCTGGCTCCGCTGTGGACTGGACTCTCTCTGCTGTGTTGGATCCGCTTTGGACTGGACTCTCGCGGATGTGTTGGATCCACTATGGATTAAACTTTCACAGTATCATGTTAGACCCGCTCGACATCCATTGCTTTCGGTCCCCTAGAGGGGGGGGTTGCCCACATATGTGGTCCTCTCCAAGGTTCTCATAGTCATCATTGTCACCAACGTCCCACTGGGTGTGAGTTTTCCTTGTCCTTATGTGGGCCTACTGAGGATGTCGTAGTGGTTTGTGTTGTGGTTTGTGCAGCCCTTTGAGACACTAGTGATTTAGGGCTATATAAGTAAACATTGATTGATTGATATATCTGCTACTTAGCCTGATTTCACAAGGTATATATAAGGTATGTATACATCTGCCACTTTTATAGTCCGCTGCTGCTAATATGTAGAAATAGTTGTTCTTCTTCTTCTTGTCTTCTGTACATAAAGTTGTCTTCAAAAGTCTCACATCAACAACACTTCATTTAAAATTCCCAATGTATAATTCATGACTTTTGTTGTTTTTATTCTTGTTTGTTGACTCTTTTTCAAACAGTGTAAAAAGTACTGACGCCAAAGTAATGTTGGAGTTGTTTAGTGGCTTAATTAAGTTGTGGATATTACAGAATATCATCTTCATAAATAGCAAATTAGTGCAAAGCATGTGACCTCAATTAGTGCTGAGCTCCTTTATCTCTTTGCTGCCATCAGACTTAAAGACATCCTGCTCATCTTTTTCATGGCTTCCACCATGCCATGTTACATATGAAGGCAGTGTGCAGACATGAGGTGACCGTGAAGGCAGTGTGCAGACATGAGGTGACCGTGAAGGCAGTGTGCAGACATGAGGTGACTGTGAAGGCAGTGTGCAGACATGAGGTGACTGTGAAGGCAGTGTGCAGACATGAGGTGACCGTGAAGGCAGTGTGCAGACATGAGGTGACCGTGAAGGCAGTGTGCAGACATGAGGTGACTGTGAAGGCAGTGTGCAGACATGAGGTGACTGTGAAGGCAGTGTGCAGACATGAGGTGACCGTGAAGGCAGTGTGCAGACATGAGGTGACTGTGAAGGCAGTGTGCAGACATGAGGTGACCGTGAAGGCAGTGTGCAGACATGAGGTGACTGTGAAGGCAGTGTGCAGACATGAGGTGACTGTGAAGGCAGTGTGCAGACATGAGGTGACTGTGAAGGCAGTGTGCAGACATGAGGTGACCGTGAAGGCAGTGTGCAGACATGAGGTGACTGTGAAGGCAGTGTGCAGACATGAGGTGACTGTGAAGGCAGTGTGCAGACATGAGGTGACCGTGAAGGCAGTGTGCAGACATGAGGTGACTGTGAAGGCAGTGTGCAGACATGAGGTGACTGTGAAGGCAGTGTGCAGACATGAGGTGACTGTGAAGGCAGTGTGCAGACATGAGGTGACCGTGAAGGCAGTGTGCAGACATGAGGTGACTGTGAAGGCAGTGTGCAGACATGAGGTGACCGTGAAGGCAGTGTGCAGACATGAGGTGACTGTGAAGGCAGTGTGCAGACATGAGGTGACCGTGAAGGCAGTGTGCAGACATGAGGTGACCGTGAAGGCAGTGTGCAGACATGAGGTGACTGTGAAGGCAGTGTGCAGACATGAGGTGACTGTGAAGGCAGTGTGCAGACATGAGGTGACCGTGAAGGCAGTGTGCAGACATGAGGTGACTGTGAAGGCAGTGTGCAGACATGAGGTGACCGTGAAGGCAGTGTGCAGACATGAGGTGACTGTGAAGGCAGTGTGCAGACATGAGGTGACTGTGAAGGCAGTGTGCAGACATGAGGTGACTGTGAAGGCAGTGTGCAGACATGAGGTGACCGTGAAGGCAGTGTGCAGACATGAGGTGACTGTGAAGGCAGTGTGCAGACATGAGGTGACTGTGAAGGCAGTGTGCAGACATGAGGTGACCGTGAAGGCAGTGTGCAGACATGAGGTGACTGTGAAGGCAGTGTGCAGACATGAGGTGACTGTGAAGGCAGTGTGCAGACATGAGGTGACTGTGAAGGCAGTGTGCAGACATGAGGTGACTGTGAAGGCAGTGTGCAGACATGAGGTGACCGTGAAGGCAGTGTGCAGACATGAGGTGACTGTGAAGGCAGTGTGCAGACATGAGGTGACCGTGAAGGCAGTGTGCAGACATGAGGTGACTGTGAAGGCAGTGTGCAGACATGAGGTGACCGTGAAGGCAGTGTGCAGACATGAGGTGACTGTGAAGGCAGTGTGCAGACATGAGGTGACCGTGAAGGCAGTGTGCAGACATGAGGTGACTGTGAAGGCAGTGTGCAGACATGAGGTGACTGTGAAGGCAGTGTGCAGACATGAGGTGACTGTGAAGGCAGTGTGCAGACATGAGGTGACCGTGAAGGCAGTGTGCAGACATGAGGTGACTGTGAAGGCAGTGTGCAGACATGAGGTGACTGTGAAGGCAGTGTGCAGACATGAGGTGACTGTGAAGGCAGTGTGCAGACATGAGGTGACTGTGAAGGCAGTGTGCAGACATGAGGTGACCGTGAAGGCAGTGTGCAGACATGAGGTGACTGTGAAGGCAGTGTGCAGACATGAGGTGACTGTGAAGGCAGTGTGCAGACATGAGGTGACCGTGAAGGCAGTGTGCAGACATGAGGTGACCGTGAAGGCAGTGTGCAGACATGAGGTGACTGTGAAGGCAGTGTGCAGACAAGAGGTGACTGTGAAGGAAGTGTGCAGACATGAGGTGACTGTGAAGGCAGTGTGCAGACATGAGGTGACTGTGAAGGCAGTGTGCAGACATGAGGTGACCGTGAAGGCAGTGTGCAGACATGAGGTGACTGTGAAGGCAGTGTGCAGACATGAGGTGACTGTGAAGGCAGTGTGCAGACATGAGGTGACTGTGAAGGCAGTGTGCAGACATGAGGTGACTGTGAAGGCAGTGTGCAGACATGAGGTGACCGTGAAGGCAGTGTGCAGACATGAGGTGACTGTGAAGGCAGTGTGCAGACATGAGGTGACTGTGAAGGCAGTGTGCAGACATGAGGTGACTGTGAAGGCAGTGTGCAGACATGAGGTGACCGTGAAGGCAGTGTGCAGACATGAGGTGACTGTGAAGGCAGTGTGCAGACATGAGGTGACTGTGAAGGCAGTGTGCAGACATGAGGTGACCGTGAAGGCAGTGTGCAGACATGAGGTGACTGTGAAGGCAGTGTGCAGACATGAGGTGACCGTGAAGGCAGTGTGCAGACATGAGGTGACTGTGAAGGCAGTGTGCAGACATGAGGTGACTGTGAAGGCAGTGTGCAGACATGAGGTGACTGTGAAGGCAGTGTGCAGACATGAGGTGACCGTGAAGGCAGTGTGCAGACATGAGGTGACTGTGAAGGCAGTGTGCAGACATGAGGTGACCGTGAAGGCAGTGTGCAGACATGAGGTGACCGTGAAGGCAGTGTGCAGACATGAGGTGACTGTGAAGGCAGTGTGCAGACATGAGGTGACTGTGAAGGCAGTGTGCAGACATGAGGTGACTGTGAAGGCAGTGTGCAGACATGAGGTGACCGTGAAGGCAGTGTGCAGACATGAGGTGACTGTGAAGGCAGTGTGCAGACATGAGGTGACCGTGAAGGCAGTGTGCAGACATGAGGTGACTGTGAAGGCAGTGTGCAGACATGAGGTGACCGTGAAGGCAGTGTGCAGACATGAGGTGACTGTGAAGGCAGTGTGCAGACATGAGGTGACTGTGAAGGCAGTGTGCAGACATGAGGTGACTGTGAAGGCAGTGTGCAGACATGAGGTGACCGTGAAGGCAGTGTGCAGACATGAGGTGACTGTGAAGGCAGTGTGCAGACATGAGGTGACTGTGAAGGCAGTGTGCAGACATGAGGTGACTGTGAAGGGAGTGTGCAGACATGAGGTGACCGTGAAGGCAGTGTGCAGACATGAGGTGACTGTGAAGGCAGTGTGCAGACATGAGGTGACCGTGAAGGCAGTGTGCAGACATGAGGTGACCGTGAAGGCAGTGTGCAGACATGAGGTGACTGTGAAGGCAGTGTGCAGACATGAGGTGACCGTGAAGGCAGTGTGCAGACATGAGGTGACTGTGAAGGCAGTGTGCAGACATGAGGTGACCGTGAAGGCAGTGTGCAGACATGAGGTGACCGTGAAGGCAGTGTGCAGACAAGAGGTGACCGTGAAGGCAGTGTGCAGAAATGAGGTGACCGTGAAGGCAGTGTGCAGACATGAGGTGACCGTGAAGGCAGTGTGCAGACATGAGGTGACTGTGAAGGCAGTGTGCAGACATGAGGTGACCGTGAAGGCAGTGTGCAGACATGAGGTGACTGTGAAGGCAGTGTGCAGACATGAGGTGACCGTGAAGGCAATGTGCAGACATGAGGTGACCGTGAAGGCAGTGTGCAGACATGAGGTGACTGTGAAGGCAGTGTGCAGACATGAGGTGACTGTGAAGGCAGTGTGCAGACATGAGGTGACTGTGAAGGCAGAAGTCTCAGAAGTCAACAGTGGCTCTCAGTCCTGCTGCCTTTCTGGAACTTTCACACTTTCAAGGATTTTGTGGAACTTGTTTAGGAAGTGAATGATTGCGTGTGGGAGGAGCCTGTCAGCAAATACATGTGGAACTTTCACCTCAGTTCCTGAAACATTTTATTTTCATCCGTGTTCTGGTCACATGTTCACCATTTATTTTGGAAGCGTCAGATTTGGCGAATAATTATGATACTGGTGGCATTCTGATTGTATCGGCCACGTGTGACCTGTATCGGCCACGTGTGACCTGTATCGGCCACGTGTGACCTGTATCGGCCACGTGTGACCTGTATCGGCCACGTGTGACCTGTATCGGCCACGTGTGACCTGTATCGGCCTTTTTCATCTCGATGTCAACATTTTCACATTTCAGATATGTATCAAATGTGACACTCCGGTTACGCTCATCCGACCAAAACACAGTGATGGGCAAGCTACTTGGAAAATGTAGTAAGCTAAGTTACAAGTTACTCTGCGTTAAATGTAGCTAAGTTACAAGTTACTCTGCGTTAAATGTAGCTAAGTTACAAGTTACTCTCCATTAAATGTAGATTAGTTACAAGTTACTGTCCGTTAAGTGTAGCTAACCCACAAGTTACTCTATGCTAAATGTAGCTAAGTTACAAGTTACTCTGCGTTAAATGTAGCTAAGTTACAAGTTACTCTCCATTAAATGTAGATTAGTTACAAGTTACTGTCCGTTAAGTGTAGCTAACCCACAAGTTACTCTATGCTAAATGTAGCTAAGTTACTAGTTACTCTCCATTAATTGTAGCTAAGCTACAAATTACTCTCTGTTAAATGTAGCTACGTTACAAGTTACTCTCTGTTAAATGTAGCTAAATTACAAGTTACTCTCCGTTAAATGTAGCTAAGTTACAAGTTACTCTCCAATAATTGTAGCTAAGTTACAAGTTACTCTCCGTTAAATATAGCAAAGTTACAAGTTACTCTCCGTTAAATTTAGCTAAGTTACAAGTTACTCTCTGTTAAATGTAGCTAAGCTACAAATTACTCTCCGTTAAATGTAGCTAAGTTACAAGTTACTCTCCATTAAATGTAGCTTAGTTACAAGTTACTCTCCCTTAAATGTAGCTAAGTTACAAGTTATTCTCCATTAAATGTAGATTAGTTACAAGTTACTCTCCGTTAAGTGTAGCTAAGTTACAAGTTACTCTCCATTAATAGTAGCTAAGCTACAAATTACTCTCTGTTAAATGTAGGTAATTTACAAGTTACTCTCTGTTAAATGTAGCTAAATTACAAGTTACTCTCCGTTAAATGTAGCTAACTTACAAGTTACTCTCCATTAAATGTAGCTAAGTTACAAGTTACTCTCCGTTAAATGTAGCTAACTTACAAGTTACTCTCCATTAAATGTAGCTAAGTTACAAGTTACTCTCCGTTAAATGTAGCTAAGTTACAAGTTACTCTCCGTTAAATGTAGCTAAGTTACAAGTTACTCTCCGTTAAATGTAGCTAAGTTACAAGTTACTCTCCATTTAATGTAGCTAACTTACAAGTTACTCTCCATTAAATGTAGCTAACTTACAAGTTACTCTCCGTTAAATGTAGCTAAGTTACAAGTTACTCTCCGTTAAATGTAGCTAAGTTACAAGTTACTCTCCATTAATTGTAGCTAAGTTACAAGTTACTCTCCGTTAAATGTAGCTAAGTTACAAGTTACTCTCCATTTAATGTAGCTAAGTTACAAGTTACTCTCCGTTAAATGTAGCTAAGTTACAAGTTACTCTCCGTTAAATGTAGCTAAGTTACAAGTTACTCTCCGTTAAATGTAGCTAAGTTACAAGTTACTCTCCGTTAAATGTAGCTAAGTTACAAGTTACTCTCCGTTAAATGTAGCTAAGTTACAAGTTACTTTCCGTTAAATGTAGCTAAGTTAAAAGTTACTCTCCGTTAAATGTAGCTAAATTACAAGTTACTCTCTGTTAAATGTAGCTAAATTACAAGCTACTCTCCGTTAAATGTAGCTAAGTTACAAGTTAATCTCCATTAATTGTAGCTAAGTTACAAGTTACTCTCCGTTAAATGTAGCTAAGTTACAAGTTACTCTCCGTTAAATGTAGCTAAGTTACAAGTTACTCTCCGTTAAATGTAGCTAAGTTACAAGTTACTCTCCGTTAAATGTAGCTAAGTTACAAGTTACTCTCCGTTAAATGTAGCCACATTACTAATTACTCTCTGTGAAATGTGCAAAGTATTTGATAAGTATTGTGTTTGACTTGAGTGTAAAAATGTATTTAATGAGATGTACTAAGAAGTGTGGCCCTATGGTCCGAGTCAGCACTTTTCTCCAGGTGGAGCGTGGAAGGTATGGAGTTTGTTGTCAGAGTGTTGATGAGATGCAAAAGGTGAAAATGTGTGATGTGGCAGAAAGTCAGCAGCCAATATAAATTCATGAGGTTAATTAGAGGATGTGCTAAAGTGATACCTTTTCATTACTGGAGAGTAACAACACGCAAGAAAGGTGTGAGATTAGAGATGAGTGCAAATGATGGAGGTATTATCACCTGGAACTTTCTCTGCTGCTTGCATTCTTGTCACTTACAAGTCATTCTTGTGTTGACAATCAATTGCTGCTTGAATTGTTGTCGCTTACAAGTCATTCTTGTGTTGACAATCAATTGCTGCTTGCATTGTTGTCACTTACAAGTCATTCTTGTGTTGACAATCAATTGCTGCTTGCATTGTTGTCACTTACAAGTCATTCTTGTGTTGACAATCAATTGCTGCTTGCATTGTTGTCACTTACAAGTCATTGTTCTGTTGACAATCAATTGCTGCTTGCATTGTTGTCACTTACAAGTCATTCTTGTGTTGACAATCAATTGCTGCTTGCATTGTTGTCACTTACAAGTCATTGTTCTGTTGACAATCAATTGCTGCTTGCATTGTTGTCACTTACAAGTCATTCTTGTGTTGACAATCAATTGCTGCTTGCATTGTTGTCACTTACAAGTCATTCTTGTGTTGACAATCAATTGCTGCTTGCATTGTTGTCACTTACAAGTCATTGTTCTGTTGACAATCAATTGCTGCTTGCATTGTTGTCACTTACAAGTCATTGTTGTGTTGACAATCAATTGCTGCTTGCATTGTTGTCACTTACAAGTCATTCTTGTGTTGACAATCAATTGCTGCTTGCATTGTTGTCACTTACAAGTCATTGTTGTGTTGACAATCAATTGCTGCTTGCATTGTTGTCACTTACAAGTCATTCTTGTGTTGACAATCAATTGCTGCTTGCATTGTTGTCACTTACAAGTCATTCTTGTGTTGACAATCAATTGCTGCTTGCATTGTTGTCACTTACAAGTCATTGTTGTGTTGACAATCAATTGCTGCTTGCATTGTTGTAAGTACATCATGATTATGTAAAACTTGTGTTTGTTTTTAACTTTAATTTGTTAACTCAGTCAGGAAGGATGTTGTGTACAGCGCTGTTATTGTGAAAGATGTCCACAACAACAACACAACAGATGACATGTGTTGTGTGTGTGTATGATTGTTTGTACATTGATGTTACATCCATGATGTCCACAACAACAACACGACAGATGTGTTGTGTGTGTGTATGATTGTTTGTACATTGATGTTACATCCATGATGTCCACAACAACAACACAACAGATGTGTTGTGTGTGTGTGTGTGATTGTTCTTGCTAGCATGGTGACATTGCTGGTAAAAGGAGAAGAGGAGCATGTTAGGCAGCGCACACACACAGAGTACTTCCAAGCAGAATCAGTGTGGAGATAGAAAGTAACAACAAGCTAAGGCTCCAGAATGTAAACAAAGGCCATCAAACTCTGACATCCACTCTCATCAATAATAACAAGAAGTGATTATCACATTTAAACAGAAGTGTAGATACAACATGTTCAAACAGAAAGTATAGTAATCGTTCATCATAATGTGGACGGAATAATAGGTGTATGTATGACACAATATGTCACATTTTTACAGTTTGTCCCTCATAATGTGTATAAAATAATAGGTGTATAAATGACACAATATGTTACATTTTTACAGTTTGTCCCTCATAATGTGTATAAAATAATAGGTGTATGTATGACACAATATGTTACATTTATACAGTTTGTCCCTCATAATGTGTATAAAATAATAGGTGTATAAATGACACAATATGTTACTGCAGACTAATTAGGAGTCTTTGTTTGTTTACTTGCTACTAAAAGACAAGTTGTCTAGTATGTTCAACATTTGATTGAAGGACTAAATGACAATAATAAACACATGTTTAACATACAATAAGATTTGTTTGTTCCAATTAAGCCAATTATGATTTTTTTTGTGGTGCCCTTTATTTAGAAAAGTATCAAGATACATTTTTGTTGCAGTACCAAACTATTGCTATGGAGACAATTCTAGAATCCATAATTGAAATGGAAATGAGATTGGATGACTTGTCCAGCCCTAGGGTAAATATTTAGGACCCCCTGACATGATCCCCCAGGGGGTCTTGAGCCACAATTTGAGCAACACAGTCAAGGAGTTTATAAATAAAAATATGGCCAATACTAAGAGTGATTTTCTCCCAAGGAAGAATCCAACACATTTTGTCTGACATTGAATTTAGAGAAAGTCTAAAAGAAGTTGACTCCAACAATCACTTTGGCCTCTGACTTGGAAATAAGTCTTGCTTTCACTTCTTTGTGTGCTTCTTTTGACAGGAGACACTGGATTTTAGTGGACCACACATCTTTTTCTTAGTCAGGTTAAGAGTTTGGCTTGGATTAAAACCTGGGGGTTGCTTCTCTACAAGGTTGTGTAATATGGGCTGTCATTGCAGAATAACACCACTCTGGTGTCTTCTTTAAAAGTCACCACACATGCAGACTGGGGGCCATGATGCTCTACAGTACAGTACAGTACAGTACAGTATTGCAGAATAACACCACCCTGGTGTCTTCTTTAAAAGTCATGCCCCCCCCCCCCCCCACACATGCAGACTGGGGGCCATGATGCTCTACAGTACAGTACAGTACAGTACAGTATTGCAGAATAACACCACCCTGGTGTCTTCTTTAAAAGGCATGTCCCCCCCCCCCCACACATGCAGACTGGGGGCCATGATGCTCTACAGTACAGTACAGTACAGTACAGTATTGCAGAATAACACCACTCTGGTGTCTTCTTTAAAAGTCATGCCCCCCCCCCCACATGCAGACTGGGGGCCATGATGCTCTAGAGTACAGTACAGTACAGTACAGTACAGTACATGTGTCATCTGAAGACACCCTTTCATGGAGTGCAGGCTGTCCCAACATTTTGACTTGGGGGCCGCAACCCCCCCCCAAACCCACCATATTCCTAAACTGATGTACTAGCATTTCTTTAGGTGCAAATATCACAGACTAACATTTCAAAACATCTCTGACTAAGCATGATCGTAATGTAAGACATTTTAATTTTGCTCATGTCAGGGTTTCATCTAAATCGTGGTGGGGGCGTGGTTAGGGGCGTGGTTAGGGGTGTGGTCAATATAAAGTCATTGTATGTTTTGTTGTAATGCATATATTTTTTAAAAATCTGAATATAACATGTAAAACAAAGCTGTTATTATTAAGTATAGTATTATCATATATATTTTTCTTACATGATATCACTTTGTTCTATTTTTAAATTGTTGCTGCTTATTGCAATTATTGTTGTTGTTAGATAGTATTGCAATCCTTACCTGTAATCTAAATGTTCTGTTATAGAACGACTATATATATGTGTATATATGTATATATATATATATATATTATATATATATATGTATATATAATAAATAAACATTCTTATATATGTATACATATAAAGAATATTTGAAGGTTTGACTCCTACCTTGTTTACTTCCGTGACAACCTTTTTAAAGTTGTGTAATCAATCAGAAAGTCCAAGCAGCTAAAATGTGCTAAACATTGATATTTGTGGAGAGTGTTTTGCATTTTTCTCCATCGTGCTTTGTAATGAATTTAAATGGGTGTAAATTAAAAAAAAAATTCCAGTGCATGGACGTTTTAAATATTGTTCAGAAAGTTCAGTGTTATGTGTTTCTGTAGACATTTTGTGTTGGTTTGATTGCTTTTTTTTGCACAATGACTAGGGAAGGTTATTTGCATTGGGTCATATAAGTAAATGCTTCACTCCTGTCTATCCAGATCATAATTAAAGGTCTTTTGACCCTAATTACTCACGTGGTCCACAGGATGGTGACAAAGTAGCAACATTATAATGAGCCGACTCTTCAAGTAAATGCAAACTCCATGTTTCTAAAATGCCACGTAGTCCTGGACGCCTCAATGTAGCGTTTTATTCCTCCAACCTTCAAAAGCCTTTGGTCACCTCGTGTCGCTCACGTAGTGCATTGCTGGCCAGGACCTCGCCGCCATATTTACAGTCAGTGTTTTGGCGCAATGGCAGGCCGGGTCACGTGGTGGATATCCACAGAGGTCCTGGAATCGACGGCCCAGGATGAAAGTAGTGCAGGTGGGAGTGATGCCTGACCAGTCTCGGAGGTACAAGTCATTGAGGACAAACCAAGGTAGGGGAACAAAGGTCCACTTGATTAAAAGGGCTCTGCAGATTAGGCAGACTCTCTGTACATATTTGCTCAGTAGCATTAATCAACAGCGGCTCGACCGGCGGAATAATAAGCGCGGTGATTATCCAGTCGGCAATCTTCCCGGCGTTAGCTGGCTTGCCAAACAGAAAGACCTAACAACACCAATTGTGGCACACAATCGCAAATCAGTCAGCAATCAGCGTCCGTTATTTACTTTCAGTTTTGCACAGTCAACAAAACATGATTAGATGAATGACTCGCTGGCTGCCAAAATAACATATTAGCCTTTGACTCACTTCTCCATCCCAGAAGGAGGTGAGATCAAATCAACTGTAAAAATAAACACATAAAGCGTTAGCACGCAAGTCGTGCTAAATTGGCTGGAAGAGAGGAGAAATCACCCCAAGGGCGTTTGAAATGTGGATTTTACTCCGCTGGGCCCGGCTAACTTTTTGCTTGCTCCCTCGCTTCAAAGGTGTGTGGAGAAAGAGATGATTGAGTATTATCTGCACACAGATGCTACCTGCCGGGTTGTTGAGCACACCGTAGCCAACCTCCACTCCTTAATACTTCAGTCACACGCAGGATTCTCACAGGAATGAGGCAAAACTACAACCTTAATCAGTGTCATTTGCCTCACGGCGAAATAAAATGGACCAATTCTCCATCAAATCTCCAGTTAAACTGTGGATTTAGTTCTGTTATCCTAAAACTCTGATTGATTAGCGCACTTCCATAAACTCGGTGATAATTTGGTAGTTAGCTGCTAGCGCGGGTAATGGCTAGCTGGTAAATTGCACACTAACAGTTATCTTCAACGTGAACATGAATACGAGACAGGAGGGCCGCCACGCTTCAAGAGACTCACGCTTTGATTCTCGGGGGAAAACATTTCATTCAGAATCGTTTCTAGATTCAATATGATTATCGATCCACTTTTTAAACATCATTGTGTGCCAGTTCTAGGAACTAAAATCCTCCACAAAATAGATAAACAGATCTGATTAATTTCAATATTACTTTGAAAAAAATGATTTTGTTGCATACAATTCCACCCAAACATTTTAATAAAGTCGAATACAAAAAAGTATCCAAAACTTCTCGTATCTAACCTAAATGTGTAGAGCAGATATAGATTGTCTATAATCTGCTGGAGGATTTGTCTGACTGGATGACAGGACATATTAAAAACATGATAAAATACAAACAAATATGTAAAAAATAATTTCAGATTTCTTTGAATTTATTAAAAATCGTTACAAATTACCGTATTTCCTTGAATTGCCACCAGGTATATAGTATGCACCTGCCTAGAATTACTGCCAGGTCAAACTCGTTTCGCAAATTAATTAGCGCATGCTTAGCATTAGCGCCGGCTCAGGATTAACGCCGGGTCAAACTCGTTTCGCCAAATATTATTTTTATTAGCGAATGTCTAGAAATTCTGCCGGGTCAGACTCGTTTAGCAAAATAATTAGCATATGCCTAGAAAATCTGCAGGGTCAAACTCGTCACGTCACGAGTGACACTTCACCTGTCATCATTTTCAAAATGGAGGAGGCTGATTTCAATCATTTGAAATCACATAAAGGGAAGAAGATTAAGAGCTATTCAGTAGGATTTAAGGTCCAAGCTATTGAATATGCTAGAAAGAACAGTAAGCGGCTATGTTTTATTAATATACCATAGCTGCGTGTGTCAAATATGAGTCATATAATGACTCCCGCCTCCTGGTGGTAGAGGGCGCTAGTGATCCTTCTTGCGACTACTCGGCTGCAGAAGAAGTGACAACAAGCAGCAAGAGTGTTTATTTTTTCCTCTCGCTTGCACTTTTAACATGGAGGATTACATATCTAAAATAAAACAGTTTTCTAAACTGGACTTTCAATGGAGGCAGGAGGTAAAAAAGGAAGATCTCCATCGAGACAGAGAGACTTTTAAAACTGAAGAAAGATAAGGAAGACTTCTATAAACAAGTTATGGATGCTTTTGATCAGAAGGAGCTGCGCATGGACTTCATTTATAAGTAAAGGTAAGACCATAATAACCTTTTTTTTATTAAATGTGTTTTTCATGATGGTATCCTTACATCACACTCAAATTTATAAGCGCAGGCCTAAATTTGGTAAGTGCCGGAGTGAGAAGAGGTTTTAAATTAATTAGCGCCCTGGCAGCAATTCAAGGAAATACGGTAGAATCGCGATTAATCTGAAAATGTCTTTTTTGACACTTCTACCTGACAAGTTCATGTCTTTCTCCATTTCAAACATCAGGAAAACCTTGGAGCAACGAGCCTAACTAACTAACTAACTAGCCAACCAACCAACCAACCAACCAACCAACCAACCAACCAACCAACTAACTAACTAACTAACTAACTAACTAACTAACTAACTAACTAACTAACCAACTAACCAACCAACCAACTAACTAACTAACTAACTAACTAACTAACCAACTAACTGACTGACTAACTAACTAACTAACCCACTTCAATTAGCATGTGAGTCATACTAAACTGTCTGAAATTCAATCCCTCATATACTGCTTGACAAGTGCCATAACGGCCTTTTAAATGTTCTAAATCTGCATTTTAGCTGCAGGAGTGTTGCACAGGATCAGTGTTGTGTGGCAGAGCAGATAGCAGAGACAACAGGAGAGAGCAGATAGAAGATAGGAAGAGCACACGATGAAGAGGTTTGCGTGACATACTACAACAGCAGCCTGTACAGTACGTGATGATGTACATGACAACAGCAGCCTGTACAGTACGTGATGATGTACATGACAACAGCAGCCTGTACAGTACGTGATGATGTACATGACGTGTGATCGCAATGTTTGCTTCCACCTCCAAGCTGAAGCCGCGACGAGGCCGAGACAAAAGCAGCTATGAACATCTGGCAGGTAGGACAAAGGCAGCTATGAACATCTGGCAGGCAGGCAGGACAAAGGCAGCTATGAACATCTGGCAGGCAGGACAAAGGCAGCTATGAACATCTGGCAGGCAGGCAGGACAAAGGCAGCTATGAACATCTGGCAGGCAGGACAAAGGCAGCTATGAACATCTGGCAGGCAGGACAAAGGCAGCTATGAACATCTGGCAGGCAGGCAGGACAAAGGCAGCTATGAACATCTGGCAGGCAGGCAGGACAAAGGCAGCTATGAACATCTGGCAGGCAGGACAAAGGCAGCTATGAACATCTGGCAGGCAGGCAGGACAAAGGCAGCTATGAACATCTGGCAGGCAGGCAGGACAAAGGCAGCTATGAACATCTGGCAGGCAGGCAGGACAAAGGCAGCTATGAACATCTGGCAGGCAGGACAAAGGCAGCTATGAACATCTGGCAGGCAGGACAAAGGCAGCTATGAACATCTGGCAGGCAGGACAAAGGCAGCTATGAACATCTGGCAGGCAGGACAAAGGCAGCTATGAACATCTGGCAGGCAGGCAGGACAAAGGCAGCTATGAACATCTGGCAGGCAGGACAAAAGCAGCTATGAACATCTGGCAGGCAGGCAGGACAAAGGCAGCTATGAACATCTGGCAGGCAGGCAGGACAAAGGCAGCTATGAACATCTGGCAGGCAGGCAGGACAAAGGCAGCTATGAACATCTGGCAGGCAGGCAGGACAAAGGCAGCTATGAACATCTGGCAGGCAGGCAGGACAAAGGCAGCTATGAACATCTGGCAGGCAGGCAGGACAAAGGCAGCTATGAACATCTGGCAGGCAGGACAAAGGCAGCTATGAACATCTGGCAGGCAGGCAGGACAAAGGCAGCTATGAACATCTGGCAGGCAGGACAAAGGCAGCTATGAACATCTGGCAGGCAGGCAGGACAAAGGCAGCTATGAACATCTGGCAGGCAGGCAGGACCCCCGCAGCTGGGCTTTAAGCAGCAAGGAATGATCATCTGAAATAAAACACCTGCATTTATGAGCAGATTGAGTCCCATGTGTGGGAATGAAAGGGTGAAAGTAGATCCATCATCCTCTCTTAGTGAAATACATTCCCATTAAAAGTCTATTTCCAGGAATTGTGCTGGAACTTTGAAAAGGAAGCATTGATGGCGCTGACTCTCAATGTTCTGATGATGACAAATATGGCGCTAGCTATCTGGCGGCTGCATCAGGAGAGGAAGGCTGTGAAAGGAGGAAGACCGCCATCTTGCAAATCTACTTTTCATTGCTCGGCGATACCAAACCTCCGCTCTGATATCATTAATTACTTGGCCTTTTTTGCTCAACATCACGCTGGTATCAGCACTGCCATCCTGGACTTTTGCATGATTGGCAAGACCTCACCTCGGACTTCACACTTCAAGTCTTCAAGACCTCACCTCGGACTTCACACTTCAAGTCTTCAAGACCTCACCTCGGACTTCACACTTCAAGTCTTCAAGACCTCACCTCGGACTTCACACTTCAAGTCTTCAAGACCTCACCTCGGACTTCACACTTCAAGTCTTCAAGAAGAAGGAAGCTTTTTTTCTCAGCTGTGATCTGATAACACAATTCCTGGGATGTCAAATGAGGATCTTTTGGATGGGACTTGTTCTCCATTTTGTACATCTTCCTGATGGCAAATACTACAAGTCTACACACAAATACTACAAGTCTACACACAAATACTACAAGTCCACAGACAAATACTCAGTCTACAGACAAATACTCCAAGTCTACACACAAATACTACAAATCTAAAGCCAGAGACAACATATCTACAGACAAATACTCCGAGTCTACAAACAAATACTACAAATCTACAGAAAAATACTACAAATCTACAGAAAAATACTACAAATCTACGGACAAATACTCCAAGTCTACAGACAAATACTCCAAGTCTACAGACAAATACTCCAAGTCTACGGACAGATACTCCAAGTCTACAGACAGATACTCCAAGTCTACACACAAATACTATAAGTCTACAAACAAATACTACAAGTCTACACACAAATACTACAAGTCCACAGACAAATACTCAGTCTACAGACATATACTACAAGTCCACAGACAAATACTCAGAGTCTACAGACAAATACTCCAAGTCTACAGACAAATACTACAAATCTAAAGCCAGAGACAACATATCTACAGACAAATACTCCGAGTCTACAGACAAATACTACAAATCTACAGAAAAATACTACAAATCTACAGATAAATACTACAAATCTACGGACAGATACTCCAAGTCTACAGACAGATACTCCAAGTCTACAGACAAATACTCCAAGTCTACGGACAGATACTCCAAGTCTACAGACAGATACTCCAAGTCTACACACAAATACTATAAGTCTACAAACAAATACTACAAGTCTACACACAAATACTACAAGTCCACAGACAAATACTCAGTCTACATACAAATACTACAAGTCCACAGACAAATACTCAGAGTCTACAGACAAATACTCCAAGTCTACAGACAAAACTACAAATCTAAAGCCAGAGACAACATATCTACAGACAAATACTCAGAGTCTACAGACAAATACTACAAATCTACAGAAAAATACTACAAATCTACAGATAAATACTACAAATCTACGGACAGATACTCCAAGTCTACAAACAGATACTCCAAGTCTACAGACAAATACTCCAAGTCTACGGACAGATACTCCAAGTCTACAGACAGATACTCCAAGTCTACAGACAGATACTCCAAGTCTACAGACAGATACTACAAGTCTACAGACAGATACTACAAGTCTACAGACAGATACTCCAAGTCTACAGACAGATACTCCAAGTCTACACACAAATACTCCAAGTCTACAGACAGATACTACAAGTCTACAGACAAATACTCCAAGTCTACAGACAGATACTCCAAGTCTACAGACAGATACTACAAGTCTACAGACAGATACTACAAGTCTACAGACAGATACTCCAAGTCTACAGACAGATACTCCAAGTCTACACACAAATACTCCAAGTCTACAGACAGATACTCCAAGTCTACACACAAATACTATAAGTCTACAAACAAATACTACAAGTCTACACACAAATACTACAAGTCCACAGACAAATACTCAGTCTACATACAAATACTACAAGTCCACAGACAAATACTCAGAGTCTACAGACAAATACTCCAAGTCTACAGACAAAACTACAAATCTAAAGCCAGAGACAACATATCTACAGACAAATACTCAGAGTCTACAGACAAATACTACAAATCTACAGAAAAATACTACAAATCTACAGATAAATACTACAAATCTACGGACAGATACTCCAAGTCTACAAACAGATACTCCAAGTCTACAGACAAATACTCCAAGTCTACGGACAGATACTCCAAGTCTACAGACAGATACTCCAAGTCTACAGACAGATACTCCAAGTCTACAGACAGATACTACAAGTCTACAGACAGATACTACAAGTCTACAGACAGATACTCCAAGTCTACAGACAGATACTCCAAGTCTACACACAAATACTCCAAGTCTACAGACAGATACTACAAGTCTACAGACAAATACTCCAAGTCTACAGACAGATACTACAAGTCTACAGACAGATACTACAAGTCTACAGACAGATACTCCAAGTCTACAGACAGATACTCCAAGTCTACACACAAATACTCCAAGTCTACAGACAGATACTACAAGTCTACAGACAAATACTCCAAGTCTACAGACAGATACTCCAAGTCTACAGACAGATACTCCAAGTCTACAGACAGATACTACAAGTCTACAGACAGATACTCCAAGTCTACAGACAGATACTCCAAGTCTACACACAAATACTCCAAGTCTACAGACAGATACTACAAGTCTACAGACAAATACTCCAAGTCTACAGACAGATACTCCAAGTCTATAGACAGATACTACAAGTCTACAGACAGATACTCCAAGTCTACAGACAGATACTCCAAGTCTACAGACAGATACTCCAAGTCTACAGACAGATACTACAAGTCTACAGACAAATACTCCAAGTCTACAGACAAACAAGATGTTAACTATCAGTTCTCCAACACATAGGACTTGTATTTTCACTCCAACTGCTTCCGCAACTTTATTTTCTGGACTGTAAAGTGGACCGGTATAAAAGTCGCACCCACCAAATGTAAAAATATATTTCCATATATTAGCCACACTGGACTAGTGTTGTCCTGATACCAAAAATGTGGTACTGGTACTAAAACGTATACCCGATACTGTTTGATACTTTTCAAAATAAAGGGAAGTACAAAAATGTCAATCTTGGCTTTATTTGAACAGACAATCTTACAAGACATGAAACTTAGGCGCAGTTGAGGGGATCTGGTTTAGTGGCTACAGGACTAGGTCTCTGCTTTTTTGTGGTTAATGCGGTCCTGCTGGCTTCATCTGGCCAGGATCTTCAGTATTCACTGGATCTGGTTTAGTGGCTACAGGACTAGGTCTCTGCTTTTTTGTGGTTAATGCGGGCCTGCTGGCTTCATCTGGCCAGGATCTTCAGTATTCACTGGATCTGGTTTAGTGGCTACAGGACTAGGTCTCTGCTTTTTTGTGGTTAATGCGGTCCTGCTGGCTTCATCTGGCCAGGATCTTCAGTATTCACTGGATCTGGTTTAGTGGCTACAGGACTAGGTCTCTGCTTTTTTGTGGTTAATGCGGTCCTGCTGGCTTCATCTGGCCAGGATCTTCAGTATTCACTGGATCTGGTTTAGCGGCTACAGGACTAGGTCTCTGCTTTTTTGTGGTTAATGCGGTCCTGCTGGCTTCATCTGGCCAGGATCTTCAGTATTCATTGGATCTGGTTTAGTGGCTCCAGGACTAGGTCTCTGCTTTTTTGTGGTTAATGCGGTCCTGCTGGCTTCATCTGGCCAGGATCTTCAGTATTCACTGGATCTGGTTTAGTGGCTACAGGACTAGGTCTCTGCTTTTTTGTGGTTAATGCGGTCCTGCTGGCTTCATCTGGCCAGGATCTTCAGAATTCACTGGATCTGGTTTAGCGGCTACAGGACTAGGTCTCTGCTTTTTTGTGGTTAATGCGGTCCTGCTGGCTTCATCTGGCCAGGATCTTCAGAATTCACTGGATCTGGTTTAGTGGCTACAGGACTAGGTCTCTGCTTTTTTGTGGTTAATGCGGTCCTGCTGGCTTCATCTGGCCAGGATCTTCAGTATTCACTGGATCTGGTTTAGTGGCTACAGGACTAGGTCTCTGCTTTTTTGTGGTTAATGCGGTCCTGCTGGCTTCATCTGGCCAGGATCTTCAGTATTCACTGGATCTGGTTTAGTGGCTACAGGACTAGGTCTCTGTTTTTTTGTGGTTAATGTGGTCCTGCTGGCTTCATCTGGCCAGGATCTTCAGTATTCACTGGATCTGGTTTAGTGGCTACAGGACTAGGTCTCTGCTTTTTTGTGGTTAATGCGGTCCTGCTGGCTTCATCTGGCCAGGATCTTCAGTATTCACTGGATCTGGTTTAGCGGCTACAGGACTAGGGCTCTGCTTTTTTGTGGTTAATGCGGTCCTGCTGGCTTCATCTGGCCAGGATCTTCAGTATTCACTGGATCTGGTTTAGTGGCTACAGGACTAGGTCTCTGCTTTTTTGTGGTTAATGCGGTCCTGCTGGCTTCATCTGGCCAGGATCTTCAGTATTCATTGGATCTGGTTTAGTGGCTCCAGGACTAGGTCTCTGCTTTTGTGTGGTTAATGCGGTCCTGCTGGCTTCATCTGGCCAGGATCTTCAGTATTCACTGGATCTGGTTTAGTGGCTACAGGACTAGGTCTCTGCTTTTTTGTGGTTAATGCGGTCCTGCTGGCTTCATCTGGCCAGGATCTTCAGTATTCACTGGATCTGGTTTAGTGGCTACAGGACTAGGTCTCTGCTTTTTTGTGGTTAATGCGGTCCTGCTGGCTTCATCTGGCCAGGATCTTCAGTATTCACTGGATCTGGTTTAGTGGCTACAGGACTAGGTCTCTGCTTTTTTGTGGTTAATGCGGTCCTGCTGGCTTCATCTGGCCAGGATCTTCAGAATTCACTGGATCGGTTCGCAGCTGCGTGTGAAGCGACTGGGATGAAAATCAGCATCTACAAGTCCAAGTCTATCATTCTGGCCCGGAAAAGGCTGGAGTGTCCATCCCCGTGTTGGGGAGCAGATCTTGTCCCAATTGAAGGAGTTCAAGTACCCCGGAGTCACGAGTGTGGGAAGACTGGATGGTGAGATCGACAGGCAAATCGGTGCGGCGTCTGCAGGGAAGCGGGTGGAAGAAGGAGCTGAGCCAGAAGGCAAAGCTCCCAATGTACCGGTCCATCTACGTTCCCATCCTCACCTACAGTATGGTCATGAGCTTTGGGTTTTGACCGAAAGACCAAGATCACGGGTACAAGCGGCCCAAATGAGTTTCCTCCGCCGGGTGTTTGGGGCAAGTCCAATTGTTAGGAGTCCACAGGGAAGACCAAGTCTCCCGGCTGGCCTGGGAAAACCTCGGCAGGAGTTGGATGAAGTGGCTGAACAGAGGGAGATCTGGACTTCTCTGCTTAGGCTGCTGACCTCGGATAAGCAGAAGATGGATGGATGACACGTTTAGTTGATTTTGTTGAAAGTACTTTGAAGCATGTAAGCTAGTGACAGTGAAGAAGTGTAGTTTCAGGTCCAATGGGTGTTAGTTTCATGAGACATCCTGTAAGGACAGCGGCTCAGCAGGACAGTTTCATGAGACATCCTGTAAGGACGGCGGCTCAGCAGGACAGTTTCATGAGACATCCTCGGCTCAGCAGGACAGTTTCATGAGACATCCTGTAAGGACAGCGGCTCAGCAGGACAGTTTCATGAGACATCCTGTAAGGACAGCGGCTCAGCAGGACAGTTTCATGAGACATCCTGTAAGGACAGCGGCTCAGCAGGACAGTTTCATGAGACATCCTGTAAGGACAGCGGCTCAGTAGGACAGTTTCATGAGACATCCTGTAAGGACAGCGGCTCAGCAGGACAGTTTCATGAGACATCCTCGGCTCAGCAGGACAGTTTCATGAGACATCCTGTAAGGACGGCGGCTCAGCAGGACAGTTTCATGAGACATCCTGTAAGGACGGCGGCTCAGCAGGACAGTTTCATGAGACATCCTGTAAGGACAGCGGCTCAGCAGGACAGTTTCATGAGACATCCTCGGCTCAGCAGGACAGTTTCATGAGACATCCTGTAAGGACGGCGGCTCAGCAGGACAGTTTCATGAGACATCCTCGGCTCAGCAGGACAGTTTCATGAGACATCCTGTAAGGACAGCGGCTCAGCAGGACAGTTTCATGAGACATCCTGTAAGGACAGCGGCTCAGCAGGACAGTTTCATGAGACATCCTGTAAGGACGGCGGCTCAGCAGGACAGTTTCATGAGACATCCTGTAAGGACAGCGGCTCAGCAGGACAGTTTCATGAGACATCCTGTAAGGACGGCGGCTCAGCAGGACAGTTTCATGAGACATCCTGTAAGGACGGCGGCTCAGCAGGACAGTTTCATGAGACATCCTGTAAGGACAGGATGTCTCATGAAAGATGTCCAGGCATCGAGTAATTGTCTCTGGCCCCCTGCCTGGGAGAGGCAATGATGAGAGATATAGCAGATTAGTCTCTCTTAACAGGTGGCTGGATAGCTTCTGCAGACAACAGGGATTTACGTTTATTGATAATTGGCCCTCTTTCTGGGGCAAACCTGGCTTGCTGAGGAGAGACGGCCTTCACCCTAACCAGGAAGGCGCTATCCTCTTGTCTCGGAACATAGACTTCGCATTGAGCCACATTTGACTAACTGCACTAGAGCAAGCCCGGTCACAGGCAATTACAGAGCCTGCTAGCCTGGGTATGGAGTCAGTTAAGTTAGAACTAGCCAGCGCCAGGCTGGATGATCCCTGTACACATAGCAATTTTCGTAGAATAATACACAACTCACAAAATGTTTTTTCTACTGTATCTATGACTTCGTCAGAGTTAGACATGCGTTCTACTGAGGTGGCAAATTATGATGCGTTCAGTTTATCGCAGCGCCAAGTAGACAATCTGAAAATTCCCGTCATATCAATTCCTAGATATGGTCGTAATTATTTTAAGTACACTGCGCATAATAAACGCAACATTATTAATATTGCTACTACGGATAATTTTATCAACAACTCCTTAAAACAGCCCACTACCTATAATATGGGCTTTCTAAACATCAGATCTTTGTCTCCCAAAACGTTATTAGTCAATGAGGTCATTAGAGACAACAACCTTAACGTCATCGGTCTTAGCGAAACCTGGCTCAAACCAGACGACTTTTTTGCGATAAATGAGGCATCCCCTCCTAACTATACGAATGCGCATATTGCCCGTCACCTCAAAAGGGGAGGGGGTGTCGCACTAATATACAACGAAAACTTTAACTTTAGTCCTAACTTAAATAATAAATATAAATCGTTTGAGGTGCTTTCTATGAAGTCTGCCACACCTCTGCCTCTGTGCCTGGCCGTTATCTACCGCCCCCCAGGGCCCTATTCGGACTTTATTAATGAATTCTCAGAGTTTGTTGCTGATCTAGTGACGCACGCCGATAATATAATTATAATGGGGGACTTTAATATCCATATGAATACCCCATTGGACCCACCGTGCGTGGCGCTCCAGACTATAATTGATAGCTGTGGTCTTACACAAATAATAAATGAACCGACGCATTGCAGCGGTAATACGATAGACCTAGTGCTTGTCAGAGGTATCACCGTCTCCAAAGTTATGATACTCCCGTATACTAAAGTAATGTCCGATCATTACCTTATAAAATTCGAAGTTCAGACTCATGTTCGGCAAGCTAATAATAATAATAACTGCTATAGCAGCCGCAACATTAATGCTGCCACAACGACGACTCTTGCGGACCTACTGCCCTCGGTAATGGCACCGTTCCCAAAGTATGTGGGGTCTATTGATAACCTCACTAACAACTTTAACAACGCACTGCGCGAAACCATTGATAGTATAGCACCGCTGAAGTTAAAAAAGGCTCCAAAAAGGCGTACGCCATGGTTTACTGAAGAAACTAGAGCTCAGAAATTATTATGTAGAAAGCTGGAACGCAAATGGCGCACGACTAAACTTGAGGTGCACCATCAAGCATGGAGTGATAGTTTAATAACTTATAAACGCATGCTTACCTTAGCTAAAACTAATTATTACTCAAATCTCATCCGCATTAATAAAAACGATCCAAAATTTTTGTTTAGTACAGTAGCATCGCTAACCCAACAAGGGACTCCTTCCAGTAGCTCCACCCATTCGGCAGATGACTTTATGAAGTTCTTTAATAAGAAAATTGAACTTATTAGAAAGGAGATTAAAGACAATGCGTCCCAGCTACAACGGGGTTATAGTAACACAGATACGATTGTATATACAGCGGATACTGCAAATATCCAAAATAGTTTCTCTCGTTTTGATGAAATAACATTAGAAGGATTGTTACAACGTGTAAATGGAATAAAACAAACAACATGTTTACTTGACCCACTTCCTGGGAAACTTATCAAGGAGCTTTTTGTATTATTAGGTCCATCAGTGCTAAATATTATAAACTTATCACTTTCCTCGGGCACTGTTCCCGTTGCATTCAAAAAAGCGGTTATTCATCCTCTCCTTAAAAGACCTAACCTCGATCCAGACCTCATGGTAAACTACCGACCGGTGTCTCACCTTCCCTTTATTTCGAAAATCCTCGAAAAAATTGTTGCAGAGCAGCTAAATGAGCACTTAGCGTTTAACAATCTATGTGAAACCTTTCAATCCGGTTTCAGGGCAAATCACTCGACTGAGACAGCCCTCGCAAAACTGACTAATGATCTATTGCTAACGATGGACTCTGATGCGTCATCTATGTTGCTGCTCCTCGATCTTAGCGCTGCTTTCGATACCGTCGATCATAATATTTTATTAGAGCGTATCAAAATACGAATTGGTATTTCAGACTCAGCCCTGTCATGGTTTAACTCTTATCTTACTGATAGGATGCAGTGCGTCTCCTATAACAGTGTGACCTCGGACTATGTTAAGGTAACATGTGGAGTTCCCCAGGGTTCGGTCCTTGGCCCTGTACTCTTCAGCATCTACATGCTGCCGCTAGGTGACGTCATACGCAAATACGGTATTAGCTTTCACTGTTATGCTGATGACACCCAACTTTACATGCCCCTAAAGCTGACCAACACGCCGGACTGTAGTCAGTTGGAAGCGTGTCTTAATGAAATTAAACAATGGATGTCCGCTAACTTTTTGCAACTTAATGCCAAAAAAACGGAAATGCTGATTATCGGTCCTGCTAGACACCGACCTCTATTTAATAATACAACTTTAACATTTGACAACCAAATAATAAAACAAGGTGACTCTGTAAAAAATCTGGGTATTATCTTCGACCCAACTCTCTCCTTTGAGGCACACATTAAAAGCGTTACTAAAACGGCCTTCTTTCATCTCCGTAATATCGCTAAAATTCGCTCCATTTTGTCCACTAAAGACGCCGAGATCATTATCCATGCGTTTGTTACGTCTCGTCTCGATTACTGTAACGTATTATTTTCGGGTCTCCCAATGTCTAGCATTAAAAGATTACAGTTGGTACAAAATGCGGCTGCTAGACTTTTGACAAGAACAAGAAAGTTTGATCATATTACGCCTGTACTGGCTCACCTGCACTGGCTTCCTGTGCACTTAAGATGTGACTTTAAGGTTTTACTACTTACGTATAAAATACTACACGGTCTAGCTCCAGCCTATCTTGCCGATTGTATTGTACCGTATGTCCCGGCAAGAAATCTGCGTTCAAAAGACTCCGGCTTATTAGTGATTCCTAGAGCTCAAAAAAAGTCTGCGGGCTATAGAGCGTTTTCCGTTCGGGCTCCAGTACTCTGGAATGCCCTCCCGGTAACAGTTCGAGATGCTACCTCAGTAGAAGCATTTAAGTCTCATCTTAAAACTCATCTGTATACTCTAGCCTTTAAATAGACCTCCTTTTTAGACCAGTTGATCTGCCGCTTCTTTTCTTTCTCCTATGTCCCCCCCTCCCTTGTGGAGGGGGTCCGGTCCGATGACCATGGATGAAGTACTGGCTGTCCAGAGTCGAGACCCAGGATGGACCGCTCGTCGGGACCCAGGATGGACCGCTCGCCTGTATCGGTTGGGGACATCTCTACGCTGCTGATCCGCTCGAGATGGTTTCCTGTGGACGGGACTCTCGCTGCTGTCTTGGAGCCACTGTGGATTGAACTTTCGCAGTATCATGTTGGACCCGCTCGACATCCATTGCTTTCGGTCCCCTAGAGGGGGGGGGTTGCCCACATCTGAGGTCCTCTCCAAGGTTTCTCATAGTCAGCATTGTCGCTGGCGTCCCACTGAATGTGAATTCTCCCTGCCCACTGGGTGTGAGTTTTCCTTGCCCTTTTGTGGGTTCTTCCGAGGATGTTGTAGTCGTAATGATTTGTGCAGTCCTTTGAGACATTTGTGATTTGGGGCTATATAAATAAACATTGATTGATTGACAGCGGCTCAGCAGGACAGTTTCATGAGACATCCTGTAAGGACGGCGGCTCAGCACGACAGTTTCATGAGACATCCTGTAAGGACGGCGGCTCAGCAGGACAGTTTCATGAGACATCCTGTAAGGACAGCGGCTCAGCAGGACAGTTTCATGAGACATCCTGTAAGGACAGCGGCTCAGCAGGACAGTTTCATGAGACATCCTGTAAGGACGGCGGCTCAGCAGGACAGTTTCATGAGACATCCTCGGCTCAGCAGGACAGTTTCATGAGACATCCTGTAAGGACGGCGGCTCAGCAGGACAGTTTCATGAGACATCCTGTAAGGACAGCGGCTCAGCAGGACAGTTTCATGAGACATCCTGTAAGGACAGCGGCTCAGCAGGACAGTTTCATGAGACATCCTGTAAGGACGGCGGCTCAGCAGGACAGTTTCATGAGACATCCTGTAAGGACAGCGGCTCAGCAGGACAGTTTCATGAGACATCCTCGGCTCAGCAGGACAGTTTCATGAGACATCCTGTAAGGACGGCGGCTCAGCAGGACAGTTTCATGAGACATCCTGTAAGGACGGCGGCTCAGCAGGACAGTTTCATGAGACATCCTCGGCTCAGCAGGACAGTTTCATGAGACATCCTGTAAGGACAGCGGCTCAGCAGGACAGTTTCATGAGACATCCTCGGCTCAGCAGGACAGTTTCATGAGACATCCTCGGCTCAGCAGGACAGTTTCATGAGACATCCTGTAAGGACAGCGGCTCAGCAGGACAGTTTCATGAGACATCCTGTAAGGACAGCGGCTCAGCAGGACAGTTTCATGAGACATCCTGTAAGGACGGCGGCTCAGCAGGACAGTTTCATGACATATCCTCGGCTCAGCAGGACAGTTTCATGAGACATCCTGTAAGGACAGTGACATCACAGCACAAGGAAGGTGTCAAAGATCACACCCACAAATTGTCCTGTGAGTCGTAGAGCCGCTCACGCTCCTGGGCCCCTTGGGGACCGCTTGGCCGGGATCAGCTTGACAAGGTTTCCTCTTGTCCGACTCTTTGGAATGGTAATGAGAAAGTGCAGTCCAACAGAGACATCCATAATATATTTTCTATCTTGTCTTCACAGAGCACCTTTGCCACCAGCAAGGAAATAGTGAATCAATATTCCGTGTCAATGCTCAGCTGCACTCAAGGTTCCACGTCCACTTATTAATGATCAAGACGGTCCATTGGCTGCTTCATGGATCTCATCCTCCGTCGGCCCGGCTTCCTCAGGCCTTTCGCGTGGTCTTGGAATAAAAGTTCAAGTGGATGCTGAGTCCAAAGAAAGCAACTTCCGGAAACACAACATGGAGCTTTTTAATAACACAGAATGTTTTTAGTCGGCACTCAGAAGGTTCTGTGTTTCACACCTTCATTGTTCTGTGTTTCACACCTTCATTGTTCTGTGTTTCACACCTTCATTGTTCTGTGTTTCACACCTTCATTGTTCTGTGTTTCACACCTTCATTGTTCTGTGTTTCACACCTTCATTGTTCTGTGTTTCACACCTTCATTGTTCTCATTGCACAAACACAATACGCCTCTACTCTATTCTATTCTATTCTATTCTATTCCTGCCTAAAAACACGAGACAATAGACGACCTTTAAAGAGCTCACTTAATATATTTGTTCACTGGGCGACGTGACAACAAAATAAGTGTTTTGTTATCCCTCAGAAGTTTTGTCACGGCTCAAAAATATTACAAATGTAACTTCCTGGGATTGTAATCCCTCAGCTAGCGAGGCAGCAAGGAAATGTCAACACAAGCTTGGAAACACTCCAACTATGTCAACAAATCACATTGAACACTTAACTAGAAGAGCTTGAAAATAAGGAATATGTAAGAAATGCTTCATCAAGTGAAAGAAAATAGTACAAAGTGTGAAAATGTAAACGTGGAGAAAGCTGAAAAGAACTACTTTCTGCAGGTTTAGTGGCAGGAAGGTCCATCCTGAATAAAATATTTAATAATAAGGATTAATATGACATGAGTGACACACCCACCTGGAGAATGGTCCACACTAGACCCGCCTCACATCCAGCCGCAACAACACACCCTAATTGTCAGCAGCAGCATATAAAAAATGTACCTTTAACAATAATTATAGGACACACACACAATAAACATAATTATAGGACACACACACAATAAACATTATTATAGGACACACACACAATAAACATTATTATAGGACACACACACAATAAACATTATTATAGGACACACACACAATAAACATTATTATAGGACACACACACAATAAACATAATTATAGGACACACACACAATAAACATTATTATTGGACACACACACAATAAACATTATTATAGGACACACACAATAAACATTATTATAGGACACACACAATAAACATAATTATAGGACACACACACAATAAACATTATTATTGGACACACACACAATAAACATTATTATAACACACACACAATAAACATAATTATAGGACACACACACAATAAACATAATTATAGGACACACACACAATAAACATAATTATAGGACACACACACAATAAACATTATTATTGGACACACACACAATAAACATTATTATAACACACACACAATAAACATAATTATAGGACACACACACAATAAACATTATTATTGGACACACACACAATAAACATTATTATAGGACACACACAATAAACATTATTATAACACACACACAATAAACATAATTATAGGACACACATAATAAACATAATTATAGGACACACACACAATAAACATTATCACAGGACACACACACAATAAACATTATTATAGGACACACACACAATAAACATTATTATAGGACGCACATAATAAACATAATTATAGGACACACACACAATAAACATTATTATAGGACACACACACAATAAACATTATTATAACACACACACAATAAACATAATTATAGGACACACACACAATAAACATAATTATAAGACACACACACAATAAACATTATTATAGGACACACACACAATAAACATAATTATAAGACACACACACAATAAACATAATTATAAGACACACACACAATAAACATTATTATTGGACACACACACAATAAACATTATCACAGGACACACACACAATAAACATTATTATAGGACACACACACAATGAACATTATTATAGGACACACACACAATAAACATTATTATAGCACACACACACACACACACACAATAAATATTATTATAGGACAAACACACAATGAACATGATTGTAGGACACACACACATACTGGTACTACCTGTATTACTGTGTGGGAGGCTTCCTGCCGTCCTCGTGCAGGTTCCATGGACGATGGAGGAATGACATCGCTTGAGCAGGTTTGACTCTTATTTATTCTTTCAATAAACAGGTTTCTGTGTGCTTTTCAGCAAGTGTCCTTTGTTGTGTCTCTGGCGTGTCCTCCAGCTTCAACACCCTGGCTTTTCTCACTGCTGCCTTTTAACAGAACGACAGGTGATTAGATGAACACTTGCAGCTGTGTCATCCACTCACCTGGTGCCAACCTCAAAGCCACACCCCGCTTCCCTGCAGGTGCGCAGGCCACGCCCACCACATACTGATATTACTGGTATTACTGATATCACTGGTATTACTGATACCACTGCTATTACTGATATTACTGGTATTACTGGTATTACTGATATTACTGGTATTACTGGTATTACTAGTATTACTGATACCACTGGTATCACTGGTATTACTGATATTACTGATATTACTGGTATTACTGGTATCACTGGTATTACTGGTATTACTGGTATCACTGGTATTACTGGTATACCACTGTGGGTACTTTCTATAATTGACATTTAAAAGCAACAATCAACACTGCAGGCTGTTATCCAAGATGTAATTAGTATTTCTGAATAATAATAATCCATGTAACTCCCATGTTTGATGAGGGAAACAAGCTTTCTTGTGTAATTTGGGAGAAGAAAAAGAAGACGCCACAATCGCTCATATTGAGAGTGCAAGCAGGCAAGTGTTTGTACAACAAACATTGACAAGTGACTTTGTTTCCCGTGTCGTCCTGCTAAATATGACCAACAACATCCATTATTGCATACTTCAGGCATTTGTCAGCCAAGACATTAGCATATGTTGTTGTTGTTGGACGCTCCATGTTGCATTAGCACATGTTGTTGTTGTTGGACGCTCCATGTTGCATTAGCACATGTTGTTGTTGTTGGACGCTCCATGTTGCATTAACACATGTTGTTGTTGTTGGACGCTCCATGTTGCATTAGCACATGTTGTTGTTGTTGGACGCTCCATGTTGCATTAGCATATGTTGTTGTTGTTGGACGCTCCATGTTGCATTAGCACATGTTGTTGTTGTTGGACGCTCCATGTTGCATTAGCACATGTTGTTGTTGTTGGACGCTCCATGTTGCATTAACACATGTTGTTGTTGTTGGACGCTCCATGTTGCATTAGCACATGTTGTTGTTGTTGGACGCTCCATGTTGCAATAGCACATGTTGTTGTTGTTGGACGCTCCATGTTGCATTAGCACATGTTGTTGTTGGACGCTCCATGTTGCATTAGCACATGTTGTTGTTGTTGGACGCTCCATGTTGCATTAACACATGTTGTTGTTGTTGGACGCTCCATGTTGCATTAGCACATGTTGTTGTTGTTGGACGCTCCATGTTGCATTAGCACATGTTGTTGTTGGACGCTACATGTTGCATTAGCACATGTTGTTGTTGTTGGACGCTCCATGTTGCATTAGCACATGTTGTTGTTGTTGGACGCTCCATGTTGCATTAGCACATGTTGTTGTTGTTGGACGCTCCATGTTGCATTAGCACATGTTGTTGTTGTTGGACGCTCCATGTTGCAATAGCACATGTTGTTGTTGTTGGACGCTCCATGTTGCATTAGCACATGTTGTTGTTGGACGCTACATGTTGCATTAGCACATGTTGTTGTTGTTGGACGCTCCATGTTGCATTAGCACATGTTGTTGTTGTTGGACGCTCCATGTTGCATTAGCACATGTTGTTGTTGTTGGACGCTCCATGTTGCAATAGCACATGTTGTTGTTGTTGGACGCTCCATGTTGCATTAGCACATGTTGTTGTTGGACGCTACATGTTGCATTAGCACATGTTGTTGTTGTTGGACGCTCCATGTTGCATTAGCACATGTTGATGTTGTTGGACGCTCCATGTTGCATTAGCACATGTTGATGTTGTTGGACGCTCCATGTTGCATTAGCACATGTTGTTGTTGTTGGACGCTCCATGTTGCATTAGCACATGTTGTTGTTGTTGGACGCTCCATGTTGCATTAGCACATGTTGATGTTGTTGGACGCTCCATGTTGCATTAGCACATGTTGTTGTTGTTGGACGCTCCATGTTGCCTTAGCACATGTTGTTGTTGTTGGACGCTCCATGTTGCATTAGCACATGTTGTTGTTGTTGGACGCTCCATGTTGCATTAGCACATGTTGTTGTTGTTGGACGCGCCATGTTGCATTAGCACATGTTGTTGTTGTTGGACGCTCCATGTTGCATTAGCACATGTTGTTGTTGTTGGACGCTCCATGTTGCATTAACACATGTTGTTGGACGCTCCATGTTGCATTAGCACATGTTGTTGTTGTTGGACGCTCCATGTTGCATTAACACATGTTGTTGTTGGACGCTCCATGTTGCATTAGCACATGTTGTTGTTGGACGCTCCATGTTGCATTAGCACATGTTGTTGTTGTTGGACGCTCCATGTTGCATTAACACATGTTGTTGTTGGACGCTCCATGTTGCATTAGCACATGTTGTTGTTGTTGGACGCTCCATGTTGCATTAACACATGTTGTTGTTGGACGCTCCATGTTGCATTAGCACATGTTGTTGTTGTTGGACGCTCCATGTTGTATTAACACATGTTGTTGTTGGACGCTCCATGTTGCATTAGCACATGTTGTTGTTGTTGGACGCTCCATGTTGCATTAACACATGTTGTTGTTGGACGCTCCATGTTGCATTAACACATGTTGTTGTTGGACGCTCCATGTTGCATTAGCACATGTTGTTGTTGTTGGACGCTCCATGTTGCATTAGCACATGTTGTTGTTGTTGGACGCTCCATGTTGCCTTAGCACATGTTGTTGTTGTTGGACGCTCCATGTTGCATTAACACATGTTGTTGTTGTTGGACGCTCCATGTTGCATTAGCACATGTTGTTGTTGTTGGACGCTCCATGTTGCATTAACACATGTTGTTGTTGGACGCTCCATGTTGCATTAGCACATGTTGTTGTTGGACGCTCCATGTTGCATTAACACATGTTGTTGTTGTTGGACGCTCCATGTTGCATTAGCACATGTTGTTGTTGTTGTTGGACGCTCCATGTTGCATTAACACATGTTGTTGGAGAAACAATGTTGTAATCTTCGTTTTGCTCCTGAAGACAATCATTTCCATGCTTCTTTGAGCATCTGTGGAAGATGATCCAGCTGCTGTCTGAACTGTGGATGATGCAACATACAGTTGATATCATTACGATATTCGCACACAGTGAATGATGCTACATACTGTTGATATCATTACTATATTCATACACAGTAGACCATTACAATATTACATTACAATATTCATACATAAAAGATGATGCTACATACTGTTGATATCATTACAATATTCATACACAGTGGATGAAGCAACATACTGTTGATATCATTATGATATCCTTACAGCGACGTCTCTGGGTCCCACCTTGAAAAGCCGCCTTAAGCATGAGTTTGATCCCCCTGGAGGTGAAATTGGAACAAGTTATTTCATCCTCCCTTCCTCCGCCAGTCGCTCTCATTTGAAATCCCGCATCTGGTTATTTGATCATTATGGGATGGATTAAAAGCAAGACAGGTTAATTGGATTCCTCACCTCGGCGAGACGACTGGAAGGCCTGTGGGTCACAAATGTGCACATTTGAAGCTGAGGACGGGACAAAAGCGCTTCAAATCTCCCCTCTGACTGCAGTTTGTGCTGCGGCGTAACAAAAACCCTGTCTCTCATGACATGGTCGTGTTCGCCAATCACGAGCATCGAAGCCACTCCTTTTAAATACAGCAGTGCTTTCAAGACCAGCATTTTTCACATAAGAGATGATGTCGATTCAAGGAGGATTTCACAAACGTAGGAACAAAACACTTTTTTGCTTGTTCTCTGAAGAAAGCACAAACCTGGACGTCGTCATGTTTTTTACATGGCAAAGTTATAAATTACTGGTAAGGAAACTTTTCCCACTGAAGAAGGATGTTAATGTCTTTCATTTTCAAAAGCAATGCCATATATAGTTCTTTTTTTTAACCTTTCGGGGTCTCCTCAATTTTGATCCTGGGGACCCCATTGGGTCTCAGTCAATAAAATGTTAAAAATAACTAATACATTCTTATTCTTATTCAATGCCTGAATCTCCAGATCAAATTCAGGTGTAATTGTCAAATCTAAGGTAGTTTTTTTTATGATTTATGCCCTTTTTGTCAAATCCAAGCCTGTTTTTGTTCTGGCAAACACACAACTCACAAAACTCTAACCCCAAAAATGGAAGAGTTAAAGAGCTCATATTCATTCAAAGCAACATTGATTTTTATTTTTTGAGCAATGAATACAAACATTTAAAAAAAAAAGTTTTGGGGCCCACTCATAAAAGTAATACAATAGCTTTATTATTTGATTTGTTTTACTTTCAACACTTAAGTCTCTTGATCAACATCTGTCGATTATAAGTTGTTTTTATTTTTGTGTTTTATGCTTTTTTTTGCAATAGAAAACTTCAGGGTTTTTAATGGCAAACACACAAAATATGCAATATTTTCCCTAAAAAAACATTTCAAAGTGTAATATTCAATGTAAAACTAATTGGAGTCGTTTATAATTCCTAACAACATTTATTTAGATTCATTTTTAGTTTTTGAGAAATGACAAAAAAAAGAAAAAATGTCTGTATTGCATTTTTTTGTTATCAGAGTCAACATTTTATCCTGACATTTGATATGTTTCCTCTTTTATTCCATCCATCTTCTTCCACCTATCCGAGGTGGGGCCGCGGGGGCAGCAGCCTAAGCAGGGAAGCCCAGACTTCCCTCTCCCCAGCCACCTGGTCCGGCTCCTCCCGGGGGATCCCGAGGCGTTCCCAGGCCAGCCGGGAGACATAGTCTTCCCAACGTGTCCTGGGTCTTCCCCGTGGCCTCCTACCGGTTGGACGTGCCCTAAACACCTCCCTAGGGAGGCGTTCGGGTGGCATCCTGACCAGATGCCCGAACCACCTGATCTGGCTCCTCTCCATGTGGAGGAGCAGCGGCTTTACTTTGAGTTCCTCCCGGATGGCAGAGCTTCTCACCCTATCTCTAAGGGAGAGACCCAAACTCACTTGGGCCGCTTGTACCCGTGATCTTGTCCTTTCGGTCATAACCCAAAGCTCATGACCATAGGTGAGGATGGGAACGTAGATGGACCGGTAAATTGAGAGCTTTGCCTTCCAGCTCAGCTCCTTCTTCACCACAACAGATCCATATAGCGTCCGCATTACTGAAGACGCCGCACCGATCTGCCTGTCGACCTCACCATCCACACTTACACCCCACTGGTGAACAAGACTCTGAGGTACTTGAACTCCTCCACTTGGGGCAGGGTCTCCTCTCCAACCCGGAGATATTTTATTCCACTTTTTTTTAATTGATTTTCTTTCGTATAATATTTCTGGTATGAGCCATTAGAAATGAGCTGTGGGCCACAAACGGCCCCCGGCTGAGTGCCTGTAGGTTGGAGTTCCCCCATGTGGACAAGAGGGTCCCCTCCTTTCACCTTAGGGTTAAAAGGTTGCAGGGCGGAGACTCTGGCGGTTGTTTGTGCGTACTCACCAAAGAAGAGTTGAGAGTATGGCCTTCTTGGCTACCTTGCATGGGGTCCTGTATGGGGCGCCGGCAGGGGGTTCCATAGTCTTGCTCTGGTTGCAGGTACACCTATGAGCATCCTTGTGCTTGGACGTGGTGTTTGTTATCACAAGTCCATGACTAGCACAGAAGTCCAATAAGGATCCAGCACTCAGGTTTAGGTCCCAGTCACGCCAGTCCAAGTATCACGCTCATTGCTCACCACTGAGCTGGCAAATGGATTGATTGGTTGATTGAAATAAATAAACAGATGTCGGTGTCTAGCAGGGCCGATAATCAGCATTTCCGTTTCCTTAGCGTTGAGTTGCAAAAAGTTAGCAGACATCCATTGTTTAATGTCATTAAGACACGCAAATGATGACGCCTTCAGTTTATCACAGCACCAAGCAAACAATCTGAAGATTCCCGCCAGCAGGACCTGTTCATAGCTATTTGTAGTGGGCGGAGTCTGTCGGCGAAAAGTGCCCCTCGCCGTCAAACATTAAACTGTCTCTCCTTCCAAACTGGCATGAGGCCTTTAGGTTGTGTCCGATCATTACTACACGCTGATATCGACAGCCGTATCTTTGATCATATATATTTCACAAAGGCCTGAGACGCTTACTTCAATGGCCGACGCTAACATCTTGATCTCATCCGCACATCAATCAGCATTAGCTGAGGCGTGACACGGCCAGGAAGTGACAATTACAGCAACTCTGTGTCTTACTCGGACACACCTTGGATAATATTTATATTACCCCCCATCCAACGCCCTTGACGCGAATCCCTCAGGTGTGATGGACGGCTGGGCAGCGCCTGAAGAGCTGCAGCCTGCCACCGTATACCCTACTTCCCCCCTATGTTGCAAGTCTGGAGATGTACGTTGTAATATGTATATGGGCTTTTCCATGGAGTTTTTTTTCCCCACTCCAGACTGGGCCCCCTTAGGAGCCCGGTCTGGATTGTATTTTTTTACTCACCCTCCCCCAGCGTTGACCTTTTCCCATCTTTCACAGAGGCCCCCCCTCAGTGTTCCTGTACTCAGTTTGTTTGTTTGTCTCATCTTGAAGGCGGTTGTGCTGAACACAAAGCTTTGTTGTACTTGAGCAATGACAATAAAGTCCTACCTGGGTCAGCGTGGTGCCGTGGAAGAGTGGCTGTGAGCAACCCGAGGGTCCCTGGTTCAATCCCCACCTAGTACCAACTTTGTCACGTCTGTTGTGTCCTGAGCAAGACACTTCACCCTTGCTCCTGATGGGTGCTGGTTAGTGCCTTGCATGGCAGCTCCCTCCATCAGTGTGTGAATGTGGTGTCAAAGCGCTTTGAGTACCTTGAAGGTAGAAAAGTGCTGTACAAGTACAAGCCATTTATCATTGACCTGGCTCGCTCCACCTGTATATTTGATGTGATGTACAGTACATCTCCAGGCGCAGCAAAGTGGACCATTGACCAGGTTTTAGCACCTTGGACATGTTCCCACTCACACACACTCATACAATCCAGCTTGCTTCTTCCTTCTTGAAAGTGTGTGTGATAGAAGATGTCAAGGAGTCATTGGAAGGTTTATTGGTGTTCCAAGCAGACATTTACATTGCAATGTTCCTACCTGAGTTTCTCATGGACATCTCCTCTCAAGTGCTCTTGGAGAGCGTGCGACCATTAAAGAAAGCACACAAAAAGCAAATCAATCAGAAAGCAATTCACTCGCTTTCCGAGCGCTGAGGGCTAAAATTGTCGTAGCAAAACAAGGCAAAGGATGTGTGAAAAACCACCATGGATGTTGACAAAACATCTGACATTTATTTGTACTGGTCAAACAAGTGTTGAACTTTACATCAGTCTTCAGGAGAGGAGAGAAACCCGGAGCTACAGTACAGTGCTGGAAAATAGCAACATCCATCCATCCATTTTCTTTTGGAAAGATTTCAATAAATTAACTTGTCAAACCCCGGCAGACGATGAAGGAAATGATTGAGATAGAAAACCTCCATTGTCGGGTGTAAAGTGTGAGTAAAGTCATGTTAGAAACATCTTGGTGAATATAAAGACGAGTGGGGACTTCTTTCTTTTCACATTCACAACTTGGACACAATTGTCTCTCGCTCTTCCTTTTCTCTTTTTTTTTCAGAACCAAGAATTTGTATTTTACGCTAGCAATACAACAAAATATATATTTCCAGCCGTTATTTTGGACTACAATTCCATGTACAGTTGAGAAAATATAAGGCCAGGCTGGCTTGCTAGCAATCCAAACAAGACGGGCAAGAAGGTGGACTCGGACTAGGACGAGAACCAGGACCAGGTTGTGTCCCAGTCTGCGTGTCCACCATAGAAAACACGGCGTGGTGTATGTGTGTATGTGTGTATGTATGTATGTATGTTTGTATGTATATATGTATGTGTGTATGTGTGTATGTATATATGTATGTATGTATATATGTATGTATGTATGTATGTATGTATGTATATATGTATGTATGTATGTATGTATGTATGTGTATATGTATGTGTGTATGAATGTATGTATGTATGTATATATGTATGTGTATATGTATGTGTGTATGTATGTATGTATGTGTGTATGTATGTATATATTTATGTACATGCGTGCATATGTCTGTATGTATGTACGACTGTTTGTATGTAAGCATGTATATCTGTTCGTAAGTACATCTGTCTGTATGTATGTATGTATGTACGGGTCATGTGTGTATGTACAACTTTTTTAAATGCTTTTCACAGGCTTCTGTCCCGGTGCCGTACATCTTTGACAGCAGCAGCACATTTAAATACATAATCGGCTTGTCTCTAAAAGTTGAAACTGTACACTGTTGAAAAGAGGAAGTTCGGGATGAAGGAGGCGTGTCCGGTGACAAGACACGCCCCCGCGGGGGTCACGGCTATAAATGCTTTCAGTGACGCGTTGCGAGACATTTAAAGGCTCGTGACGAGTTGCATCTGTCCTTCCCGCACGTCACCTTCCGGGACGGGAATAATGTAGCCCTCGCTGGTCTCTGGGCCTATTTGGTAGTAGGCCTGCAGCTGGTGGCCGGAGCCCAAGTTAGGCATGCTCTTGTAGTAAACGTCCTCGTTCTCGCTCCCCTTGGATGGAGACAAGTCCTCCGGCGCTTCCGGACCGCTCTCGGGAGAAGGCGAGTCCCTCAGGTTAGGCATACTCGTGTACAAGGAGTCTCGGTTTGGAGACTGCAGACTATCCAGGTCGCGGTTGTCAGGAGTCGGCGGGCCCGCCAAGGTCTGCACTCCCCCGCCGGTCCTCACCTTCTTCTCGGGGGCGTACAGAAGCGAGTGAGTCCGCTGGGGGATGAGCGGCGCCTCCAGCTGGTGTTGGTGGTGCAGCTCCAGGCCCACCGCCTCGCCCATCTGCACCAAAGACGACGCGTCGGCCACCATGGCGTCGTCTTCGCTGCTGCCGACCACCGTCACCGTGGGCGGAGCCCGCTCCGCCTTATGGTGGCGAGTGTGGTACTGCGGGTGCTGGTGGTGCAAACTGGGGGGTTGCTGTTGGTGGCTTTTGTTGCAGGCACGCAGGTTGTTGTGCACCAGCTCAGAGATGATCATTTTCTCGAAGGCCGCGTCGTCCAAACTCAGTCCGCAGTCGACCACCTGGACACTGGCGTCAAAGTCCGCGCTGCGGAGTGAGTAGCTGTTGTTAAAGTTACCATTGAGCGGGAGAGTGTCCATTGCACTTGTATCCCTCACCGCATTGTTCACTGAGAGCCCTGCAAGGAGAAGACACCTTGGTGACTCGGGATGTTCTCATTCAGCCAAGTCCTTTTGTTCTCAGGCCATTCAATCCTGGGCACCTAGACTGACGTAGTCCAAGCCTAAGACTAGAGGTGACCAATCGAACTCAGACTAGAACAGACCAATCTAAATCGAAGACCAGATCCGACCGATCTAAAAAAAACTCAATTGGTTGGAAGACTAGACTAATCTAAGTCTAAGGCCGGAACAGACCCATCTAAATCAAGACTGGATCAGACCAATCTAAATATGAGACTACATCTGACCAATCTACCTAAGACTACAACAGACCAATCAAAATCTAAGACTATGTCTGACCAATCTAACTAAGACAGGATGTGGACTAATCTAAATCTAAGGCTAAAACAGACCAATCTAAATTGAAGACCAGATCTGACCAATCTAACTAAGACTAGCACTGACCAATCTTAGTTTTATAGATTAAGATTGATCAGAGAACAAAAAAGGGAGGGGAAGGGGTATTGGAATTGAGCCAGGACTGACCAATCTAAGTCCAAGAGTAGAACTGACCAATCTAAGTCTAACACTAGAACAGACCAATCTAAGTCCAAGACTAGAATTGACCGAACTAAGTCCAAGACTAGAACTGATCAATCTTATTCCAAGACAAGCACTGACCAATCTTATTCCAAGACAAGCACTGACCAATCTAAGGCCGGAACAGACTAATAAAAATGCGAGACTAGATCTGACCAATCTAACTAAGACTAGAAAAGACCAATCTATATGAGACGACATGTAAAAAAAAAAAAAGAAAGTTAAAGTACCAATGCTAGTCACACTCACACGAGGTGTGGTAAAAATCTGTCCTCTGCATTTGACCCATCCCCTTGTTCCACCCCCTGGGAGGTGAGGGGAGCAGTGAGCAGCAGCGGTGGCCGGGTTCGGGAATATTTTTTGGTGATTTAACCCCCAATTCCAACCTTTGATGCTGAGTGCCAGGCAGGGAGGTCATGGCTCCCGTGTTTATAGTCTTTGGTATGACTCGACCGGGGTTTGAACTCACAACCTACCCATCTCATGACGGACACTCTGACCACTAGGCATCTGACCAATCTACCTAAGACTAGAACAGACTAATCTATAGCTAAAATGAGATCTGACCAATCTAACTAAGACTACCTCTGACCAATCTTAGTTTTTTATATTAAGATTGATTAGAGGGCAAAAACAAGGGCGGGGAAGGGGTATTGGAATTGTGCCAGGACTGACCAAACTAAGTCCAAGATGAGAAATGACCAATCTAAGTCTAAAACAATAACTGATCAATCTAAGTCCAATATTAGAACTGACCGATTTAAGTCCAAGAGTAGAACTGACCCATCTAAATCTAGAACGGACCAATCTAAATCCAATATTAGAACTGACCAATCTAAGTCTAAAACTAGAACTGACCAATCTAAGTTCAATACTAGAACTGACCAACCTAATCCTAAGACTAGAACTGACCGATCTTAATCCAAGACAAAAACTGACCATCTCAGTCAGTCCAAGAATAGTATGTGACCAATTTTAAGTCCAAGACTAGAACTGACCAATCTACATCCAAGACTAAAACTGACCAATCTAAGTCCAAGGAAATAGCTGACCAATCTAAGTCCAAAACTAGTATTTGATCAATCTAAGTCCAAGCCTAGAAACAACTGATCGAAAGACTAAGACAAGAACTGACCAATCTAAGTCTAAGACGAGAACTGACGGACCTAAGTCCAAGACTAGAACTGACCCATGTAAATCTAAGACTAGATGTGACCAATCTAAGTTTAAGACTAGTAGTGAACCATCTAAGTCTAAAACTATAAGTAATCAATCTAAGACTAAGACTAGATGTGACCAATCTAAGTCTAAGACTAGTGCTAAATGATCTAGGCCTAAAACTAGATGTGACCTATCTAAGTCTGAGACTAGAACTGACCCATCTCAGTCTAAGACTAGATGTGACCAATCTAAGTCTAAGACTAGATGCGATCAACCTAAGTCCAAGACTAAAACTGACCCATCTAAGACTAAGACTCGTACTGACTGAAATAAATCCAAGACTAGAGCTGACCAAACTAGGTCCAAGGCTAGAACTGACCAATCCAGGTGAAAGACTAGACTGACCAATTTAGGTCAGAGGCTAGATCGGACCGATCTAAGTCCAAGACTAGAAGGTAACAGTCCAAGTTTCTGAGCATGAAGTGATGAAGTCTACTTGGTCTTCAAAGAGCACCGCTTGAGTTGTGATGGATTGAGTGTCCTGAGACTAGAAGCCTCGGACTAGACTAGGTTGAGTGTCCTGGGACTAGACTAGATTGAGTGTCCTGGGACTAGACTAGATTGAGTGTCCTGAGACTAGAAGCCTTGGACTAGACTAGATTGAGTGTCCTGGGACTAGACTAGATTGAGTGTCCTGAGACTAGAATGGTGTTTAGGATGCATGAGAAGCCATGCTGAGCATGCACTATCACACACCTGCCCAACCTTCTGTCTGTTACATCCCAAACAGCATTAAGCAAGTCAGCAGTAACCATGACGACACAGGGGCAGGAAGTCAGCAGTAACCATGACGACACAGGGGCAGGAAGTCAGCAGTTACCATGACGACACAGGGGCAGGAAGTCAGCAGTAACCATGAGGACACAGGGGCAGGAAGTCAGCAGTTACCATGACGACACAGGGGCAGGAAGTCAGCAGTTACCATGACGACACAGGGGCAGGAAGTCAGCAGTAACCATGACGACACAGGGGCAGGAAGTCAGCAGTTACCATGAGGACACAGGGGCAGGAAGTCAGCAGTAACCATGACGACACAGGGGCAGGAAGTCAGCAGTTACCATGACGACACAGGGGCAGGAAGTCAGCAGTAACCATGACGACACAGGGGCAGGAAGTCAGCAGTAACCATGATGACACAGGGGCAGGATGTCAGCAGTAACCATGACGACACAGGGGCAGGAAGTCAGCAGTAACCATGACGACACAGGGGCAGGAAGTCAGCAGTAACCATGACGACACAGGGGCAGGAAGTCAGCAGTTACCATGAGGACACAGGGGCAGGAAGTCAGCAGTTACCATGACGACACAGGGGCAGGAAGTCAGCAGTTACCATGACGACACAGGGACAGGAAGTCAGCAGTAACCATGAGGACACAGGGGCAGGAAGACATCAGTAACCATGACGACACAGTGGCAGGAAGTCAGCAGTAACCATGACGACACAGGGGCAGGAAGTCAGCAGTAACCATGACGACACAGGGGCAGGAAGTCAGCAGTTACCATGACGACACAGGGGCAGGAAGTCAGCAGTAACCATGACGACACAGGGGCAGGAAGTCAGCAGTTACCATGAGGACACAGGGGCAGGAAGTCAGCAGTAACCATGACGACACAGGGGCAGGAAGTCAGCAGTTACCATGAGGACACAGGGGCAGGAAGTCAGCAGTAACCATGACGACACAGGGGCAGGAAGTCAGCAGTAACCATGAGGACACAGGGGCAGGAAGTCAGCAGTAACCATGACGACACAGGGGCAGGAAGTCAGCAGTTACCATGAGGACACAGGGGCAGGAAGTCAGCAGTAACCATGACGACACAGGGTCAAGTAGCAGGGGGAGGAAGGCAAGACACAGGCAAGTGAGGCAGCCATGTTGTATGTGAGGCAGCAGGGAGAAGACTCACTTCATGTGCGCTCAGCCTAGCTGGTCTAAGAGCAGCTGAAAGTCAACAAATGATTTATTGGAACATGAAGAATCTCTGAAAGAGCAATCAAACAAAAAGAGAAGCTGGCGAGAGCAAAGGTTCACCAAAGACTTTCTACAAATTCATATTTTCTCCATCATTCACAATCCATACTTTGACTTTATTGGACGTGATTGTAATTTGTAAGAAGCAGCTGCTTGCTAGCTAGCAACACTTGGAAAGCCTCCAGATGTCAACAATACTGGTGGACATGTCGTGACTCCTGGACATTCACCAACAAGTAGCCATTTGTTTGCTACAAGCGCTAACGTAGAGGAACTACTTTTAGCAACACCGTGATCACAGAGCGCTAACTAGTTTGTGCTGCTGAGTTGGTGAAAGTTGATTGTAGATGATAAATCATGTCTCTCACCTGGATGCTAGGCGGTTGTGGACATAACCCACACGTTGGTCAACTTTAACATCCAACTTAGACCCCGAGATGGCCAGAATTACTTTTTTCTAACTCTTTGTGAGGATGATACATTGTTCAAGTACATCTTTAGTGAGAGCAGACATTGTACGCTAAGTGATTGTTTTGTTATGTTGTATATCTTGTTTGTCACAGAGCAATACTGCTACTTCTAAAACTTGTAGATCATCCTCATTATGTTCAGCCTCAAAATTATAAGTTTCTGATCATCATTTGTCCTAAAATAGTCTTTGTTGTCCCTCATCAAGTCTGACATGAAAGTAAACCTTGTGATGCGTCTGTGAAATGAATACTTAAAATGATCAAAATATGTAAATATCACGTTATTGTGAATGTTACTACACGACATATATACTTACATCATGTGTATATTACATGTTATTATGAATGTTAATACACGGCATACATACTTACATGTTATTATGAATGTTACTAGATACTACATATATACTTACATCATGTATATATTACATGTTATTATGAATGTTACTACATGACATATATACTTACATCATGTATATTTTACATGTTATTATGAATGTTACTAGATACTACATATATACTTACATCATGTATACATTACATGTTATTATGAATGTTACTAGATACTACATATATACTTACATCATGTATATATTACATGTTATCGTGAATGTTACTACATGACATATATACTTACATCATGTATATATTACATGTTATCATGAATGTTACTACATGACATATATACTTACATCATGTATATATTACATGTTATTATGAATGTTACTACATGACATATATACTTACATCATGTATATATTACATGTTATTATGAATGTTACTAGATACTACATATATACTAACATCATGTATATATTACATGTTATTATGAATGTTACTAGATACTACATATATACTTACATCATGTATATATTACATGTTATTATGAATGTTACTACATGACATATATACTTACATCATGTATATATTACATGTTATTATGAATGTTACCAGATACTACATATATACTTACATCATGTATATATTACATGTTATCATGAATGTTACTACATGACATGTATACTTACATCATGTATATATTACATGTTATTATGAATGTTACTACATGACATATATACTTACATCATGTATATATTACATGTTATTATGAATGTTACTACATGACATATATACTTACATCATGTATATATTACATGTTATTATGAATGTTACTACATGACATATATACTTACATCATGTATATATTACATGTTATTATGAATGTTACTACATGACATATATACTTACATCATGTATATATTACATGTTATTATGAATGTTACTAGATACTACATATATACTTACATCATGTATATATTACATGTTATCATGAATGTTACTAGATACTACATATATACTTACATCATGTATATATTACATGTTATCATGAATGTTACTACATGACATATATACTTACATCATGTATATATTACATGTTATCATGAATGTTACTACATGACATATATACTTACATCATGTATATATTACATGTTATCATGAATGTTACTAGATACTACATATATACTTACATCATGTATATATTACATGTTATCATGAATGTTACTAGATACTACATATATACTTACATCATGTATATATTACATGTTATTATGAATGTTACTACATGACATATATACTTACATCATGTATATATTACATGTTATTATGAATGTTACTACATGACATATATACTTACATCATGTATATATTACATGTTATCATGAATGTTACTAGATACTACATATATACTTACATCATGTATATATTACATGTTATTATGAATGTTACTAGATACTACATATATACTTACATCATGTATATATTACATGTCATTATGAATGTTACTAGATACTACATATATACTTACATCATGTATATATTACATGTTATCATGAATGTTACTACATGACATATATACTTACATCATGTATATATTACATGTTATTATGAATGTTACCAGATACTACATATATACTTACATCATGTATATATTACATGTTATCATGAATGTTACTACATGACATGTATACTTACATCATGTATATATTACATGTTATTATGAATGTTACTACATGACATATATACTTACATCATGTATATATTACATGTTATTATGAATGTTACTACATGACATATATACTTACATCATGTATATATTACATGTTATTATGAATGTTACTAGATACTACATATATACTTACATCATGTATATATTACATGTTATCATGAATGTTACTAGATACTACATATATACTTACATCATGTATATATTACATGTTATCATGAATGTTACTACATGACATATATACTTACATCATGTATATATTACATGTTATCATGAATGTTACTACATGACATATATACTTACATCATGTATATATTACATGTTATCATGAATGTTACTAGATACTACATATATACTTACATCATGTATATATTACATGTTATCATGAATGTTACTAGATACTACATATATACTTACATCATGTATATATTACATGTTATTATGAATGTTACTACATGACATATATACTTACATCATGTATATATTACATGTTATTATGAATGTTACTACATGACATATATACTTACATCATGTATATATTACATGTTATCATGAATGTTACTAGATACTACATATATACTTACATCATGTATATATTACATGTTATTATGAATGTTACTAGATACTACATATATACTTACATCATGTATATATTACATGTCATTATGAATGTTACTAGATACTACATATATACTTACATCATGTATATATTACATGTTATCATGAATGTTACTACATGACATATATACTTACATCATGTATATATTACATGTTATCATGAATGTTACTAGATACTACATATATACTTACATCATGTATATATTACATGTTATCATGAATGTTACTAGATACTACATATATACTTACATCATGTATATATTACATGTTATTATGAATGTTACTACATGACATATATACTTACATCATGTATATATTACATGTTATCATGAATGTTACTAGATACTACATATATACTTACATCATGTATATATTACATGTTATCATGAATGTTACTAGATACTACATATATACTTACATCATGTATATATTACATGTTATTATGAATGTTACTACATGACATATATACTTACATCATGTATATATTACATGTTATCATGAATGTTACTACATGACATATGTACTTACAGTGTGCATATAAAACAATGATGTTTTTTTAAATGTGTTTTTACCGCTTTAAAGGCGGAATAAGACAACTGTAATTGGCTCCATTGTTAGCTGACTCTCGCTAATGTTTATTTACGAGTTAGAATGGATTAAAACATATGGATTGTGAATGATAGGTCAAATAAACAAGTGCAGTTCCCCTTTAAACCTGTGCTAAGTAACTGTTTTACAAAGTTTCTTTTTGCCAATCAGGTGAGACTTTCTGTCCGTCACTTGGCAGCTTGAGCAAAGGTCAGAGGTCGCCTGCAGCCATTGGCTGAGCAACAACGGAGATCGGAGCGAGTCATGTTAGGAATTCCTCCAAGCAGGGAGCAAGGATGAACTTTAGTTGTTGTGAGCAGAGGAACATGTGCCTGATGTGGGACCTGATGTGCTTGTGGCTTGTGCAGCCCTTTGAGACACTCCTGATTTAGGGCTATACATATTAACTTTGATTGATTGATTGATTGATTGATTGATTGATTGACGTGGACATTAACTGCAAACTTTCCATTCTTCCCAAATGTTGTTCTTTTCTCTGCAGGCATGTTGAGAGCAAAGGTTATTTATTGGAGAACCAGAAGAGGTTAAGAGGAAAACAAACAGCTGTTGCCGTGACAACGTCAAGACTGTTGGTCGGACAGAAAGTCACTTTGATTTTTCTTCTCAATAATTCCATTTCAAATAATAATCATAATAATAATAATACAAACCCTGTTTCCATATGAGTTGTGAAATTGTGTTAGATGTAAATATAAACAGAATACAATGATTTGCAAATCCTTTTCAAGCCATATTCAGTTGAATATGCTACAAAGACAACATATTTCATGTTCAAACTCATAAACTTTATTATTTTGCAAATAATCATTAACTTTGGAATTTGATGCCAGCAACACGTGACTAAGAAGTTGGGAAAGGTGGCAATAAATACTGATAAAGTTGAGGAATGCTCATCAAACACTTATTTGGGACATCCCACAGGTGTGCAGGCTAATTGGGAACAGGTGGGTGCCATGATTGGCTATAAAAACAGCTTCCCAAAAAATGCTCAGTCTTTCACAAGAAAGGATGGGGCGAGGTACACCCCTTTGTCCACAACTGCGTGAGCAAATAGTCAAACAGTTTAAGAACAACCTTTCTCAAAGTGACATTGCAAGAAATTTAGGGATTTCAACATCTACGCTCCATAATATCATCAAAAGGTTCAGAGAATCTGGAGAAATCACTCCACGTAAGCGGCATGGCCGGAAACCAACATTGAATGACCGTGACCTTCCATCCCTCAGACAGCATATTAAAAACCAACATCAATCTCTAAAGGATATCACCACATGGGCTCAGAAAACCACTGTTACTAAATACAGTTGGTCGCTACATCTGTAAGTGCAAGTTAAAGCTCTACTATGCAAAGCGGAAGCCATTTATCAACAACATCCAGAAACACCACCAGCTTCTCTGGGCCGGAGATCATCTAAGATGGACTGATGCAAAGTGGAAAAGTGTTCTGTGGTCTGACGAGTCCACATTTCAAATTCTTTTTGGGAATATTTTTCCTCATCGTGTCATCCGGACAAAAGAGGAAGCAAACCATCCAGACTGTTATAGGCACAAAGTGTAAAAGCCAGCATGTGTGATGGTATGGGGGTGCATTAGTGAACAAGACATGGGTAACTTACACATCTGTGAAGGCACCATTAATGCTGAAAGGTCCATACAGGTTTTGGAACAACATATGTTTTCATCCAAGCAAAGTTATCATGGACGCCCCTGCTTATTTCAGCAAGACAATGCCAAGCCACATTCAGCATGTGTTTCAAAAGCGTGGCTTCGTAAAAAAAGAGTGCGGGTATTTCCTGGCCCACCTGCAGTCCAGACCTGTCTCCCATGGAAAATGTGTGGCGCATTATGAAGCGTAAAATAGGACAGCGGAGACCCCGGACTGTTGAAGGACTGAAGCTCTACATAAAACAAGAATGGGAAAGAATTCCACTTTCAAAGCTTCAACAATTAGTTTCCTCAGTTCCCAAACGTTTATTGAGTGTTGTTAAAAGAAAAGGTGATGTAACACAGTGGTGAACATGCCCTTTCCCAACTACTTTGGCACGTGTTGCAGTCATGAAATTCTAACTTAATTATTATTTGCTGTTTTAATATCAAATATGTTGTCTTTGTAGCATATTCAACTGAATATGACTTGAAAAGGATTTGCAAATCATTGTATTCTGTTTATATTTACATCGAACACCATTTCCCAACTCATATGGAAACAGGGTTTGTAATAATAATAATCATCATCATTTTTTAGTGAACCGCTTGCTCACTAAATGCAGGAAGCAGTGAGAGGGATGGTTGTGTCGTGTTGTGTTGTGTTGTGTTGTGTTGTGTTGTGTTGTGTTGTCAAGAAGCATGCAGAAGCTGAACAACATTTACATTGGATAGGCAAAGTTAAGTTTGACTTCCATACTTGTCTCTCTGTAGCTCACTAGAGGGAAGCAGAGGGGAGAACACACACATCACACACATTACACAACACACACCTTACACAAGACACACACACGGGATACAACACATTCACACATCACACAGAATAGAACACACACACACGCACACAGAATAGAACACACACACACAGAATAGAACACACACACACACACACACACGCACACAGAATAGAACACACACATCACACACACACACACCTCACACAGGATAGTACACGCACACACTTCACGCAGGATAGTACACACACACACACACACACCTCACACAGGATAGTACACACACACACCTCACACAGGATAGTACACACACACACCTCACACAGGATAGTACACACACACACCTCACGCAGGATAGTAAACAAACACACACACCTCACGCAGGATAGTACACACACACACCTCACGCAGGATAGTACACACACACACCTCACGCAGGATAGTACACACACACACCTCACGCAGGATAGTACACAAACACACACACCTCACGCAGGATAGTACACACACACACCTCACGCAGGATAGTACACACACACACCTCACGCAGGATAGTACACACACACACCTCACGCAGGATAGTACACAAACACACACAGAATAGAACACACACACACCACACACAGAATAGTGCAGACAGACTTAGAACACACACACACACGCACGCACGCACGCACGCACACACACACACACACGCACACACACACAGGATATGATGTTCACAACACAAGTGTGCAGCATTCAGCCCACAATGACTCAACACATTTGCAATTTAAAGTTTGGGAACATTTCAGACCAGCAGTCGATATATTTTCTATATTTGTGTTGAATCTGTGGTGTCAGCAACTACACTTTGACTGCAGATGTAGATGATCTACATCTAATGTACACATTGTGAAAGAGGGGCTGCTAAATGCTAAGGTGGGTGTGAGAAGAAGGGCAGTAAGGTCTTGCACGTCATGGTGGACGTCCCACATGGTGTTCACGTCATGGTGGACGTCCCACATGGTGTTCACGTCATGGTGGACGTCCCACATGGTGTTCACGTCATGGTGGACGTCCCACATGGTGTTCACGTCATGGTGGACGTCCCACATGGTGTTCACGTCATGGTGGACGTCCCACATGGTGTTCACGTCATGGTGGACGTCCCACATGGTGTTCACGTCATGGTGGACGTCCCACATGGTGTTCACGTCATGGTGGACGTCCCACATGGTGTTCACGTCATGGTGGACGTCCCACATGGTGTTCACGTCATGTTGGACGTCCCACATGGTGTTCACGTCATGGTGGACGTCCCACATGGTGTTTACGTGATGGTGGACGTCCCACATGGTGTTCACCTCATGGTGGACGTCCCACATGGTGTTTACGTCATGGTGGACGTCCCACATGGTGTTCACGTCATGGTGGACGTCCCACATGGTGTTCACGTCATGGTGGACGTCCCACATGGTGTTCAAGTCATGGTGGACGTCCCACATGGTGTTCAAGTCATGGTGGACGTCCCACATGGTGTTCACGTGATGGTGGACGTCCCACATGGTGTTCACGTGATGGTGGACGTCCCACATGGTGTTGAAGCTGCCAGTGAAGCAAGGAAGGAGATGAGTGTTGGAGGAAGGTAAGCGCACCTGGAGAGTGAAAGAGGGCAGCAGCTGAGGTGTTGCTGCACACCACAGTCTCGGCCAGCAAAGTGTTGTAAGGATTGTTAGAGCCTTGAGGCCGCAGGAGAGGGTTTGTTAGCAGATAGTTGCCGCTCATTCCTGGAGAAGAAGACAGAAGAGAGAAGAGAGGAGAGAGAAGAGAGAAGAGAGAAGAGAGAAGAGAGGAGAGAGAAGAGAGGAGAGAGAAGAGAGGAGAGAGAAGAGAGAAGAGAGAAGACAGAAGAGAGAAGAGAGAAGAGAGAAGAGAGGAGAGAGAAGAGAGAAGAGAGAAGAGAGAAGAGAGGAGAGAGAAGAGAGGAGAGAGAAGAGAGGAGAGAGAAGAGAGAAGAGAGAAGAGAGGAGAAAGAAGAGAGAAGAAGTGTTCATGCTTGGTGAGGAGGAACACTTTAGCTCACCACCACTGTCTCGGCACTTTTATCACAAGCCTTCTTTTTGGAAAAATAAATACTATTTTCTTTCATAATAATATTAAAAAATATTACAATGGGACATTTTTCATTTTTTCTACATAAAAAATATCATAAATACAAAAATAATGGGACATTTCTTTTTTTTTCGAAATAAAAACAATTATAACAATAAAAAATATATATAATACGAATAATGAGAAATTTCGTATTTTAAAAGAAAAAAAATATAGTTTAAATAATAATGGGACATTTTTTTTCTAAATAAAAACAATTATAACAATAAAAAAAATATATAATACGAATAATGAGAAATTTCATATTTTAAAAGAAAAAAAATATATTTTAAATAATAATGGGACATTTTTTTTCTAAATAAAAACAAATGATAAGAACATCTGCAAAATGTTTGTGTTGTTTTTCATGTATTTGATCTTTTTTCAAATGTGACATCAGTTATGCTTTTAGTGTCAATTACAATCTATAAGTTGCTACTTTTTTCCTGCGCTTTGAGCCCCGTGGCTTAAACAACTGTTGAGTTAAATGATGGACTTTTCTTAACTCGATGCCAGAATGTTTTGTGCTCAATAGTTTTTGCTAAAACCAATAAGAGACACTGAAAGGGTTTGTTAGTTTTTGTGCTACGGCGCCATCTTTTGGACAGGTTTGCTCACTGCTGGTTGAAAATGTACTTCCTGTTTTGATGCCTTACACTGGAAGTAAAAGCGTTTCTACTCGTACAGATTCTTCATCCATCAATCCGGGCAACATGTGTAAGTTTTACAATACAACTAAAACAATTCTTACTCACTAAAGTGTCCCATGTGTGATGTCTGTAGGAGTGTCTTCATGCCTGCTATCGTAATGTAATCAAGCTAGCATCATTAGCCAATATGCTACGACATTTACGAGTGTCTGTGTTAGTATTATTAACTTACAACGGCATTCTTTTGGTGTTGTTTCACTTTCACAAATTCCCAGTAAATTCAGCAAAACGTCACCGTGTTGTTATTGAGTCTGTTTAGCTGATTGGAGAGTTAGCTTGCGCAGCTAGTGGGTCCATGACCATGACTGACGTTTTGTTTGATCAGCCGTTTTACTGCCTTGTTACAGACACCGTTTGGAAACAATGAAGGTATGGAAATAAACATTTACAGAATATTTCTGTGTAAATAACTCCTTTTACAACATATTTATCTGCCACTTATAATCTGGTGTGACTAACATATGAAAACACATTTTTTTCCTCTACAATTAAGTGGGTGGGGCTTACATACCAAACATGTTCTATAGTCCAGAAAATACAGTAGTTATAACAAAATAATGATCTTTAGTTTATACTATAAATGAATATAATGATATATAAATGAAATAACTAGCATGTACTTTGCTGTAACATAGTAGTAACAACATCTAACTCTCATTACCAGGATGTGTTTCAATCTATTCATCAAGCCTGCAAACCATCACTTCCTGTCCATGTTTGGAAGCAACTTCTAACGGCGGCCATCAATCAGCTGAGTTAAATGTGGGGAAGACTTCAGGGACGCTTCTAATGACAGGAAGTGCTTCCAGGAGATAGAGTCCTGGTTTAGTGCAGGACTCTCCTGGTTTAGTGCAGGACTCTCCTGGTTTAGTGCAGGACTCTCCTGGTTTAGTGCAGGACTCTCCTGGTTTAGTGCAGGACTCTCTTGGTTTAGTGCAGGACTCTCCTGGTTTAGTGCAGGACTCTCTTGGTTTAGTGCAGGACTCTCCTGGTTTAGTGCAGGACTCTCTTGGTTTAGTGCAGGACTCTCCTGGTTTAGTGCAGGACTCTCCTGGTTTAGTGCAGGACAATCCTGGTTTAGTGCAGGACTCTCCTGGTTTAGTGCAGGACTCTCCTGGTTTAGTGCAGGACTCTCCTGGTTTAGTGCAGGACTCTCCTGGTTTAGTGCAGGACTCTCCTGGTTTAGTGCAGGACTCTCCTGGTTTAGTGCAGGACTCTCCTGGTTTAGTGCAGGACTCTCCTGGTTTAGTGCAGGACTCTCCTGGTTTAGTGCAGGACTCTCCTGGTCTAGTGCAGGACTCTCCTGGTTTAGTGCAGGACTCTCCTGGTTTAGTGCAGGACTCTCCTGGTTTAGTGCAGGACTCTCCTGGTTTAGTGCAGGACTCTCCTGCTTTAGTGCAGGACTCTCCTGGTTTAGTGCAGGACTCTCCTGGTTTAGTGCAGGACTCTCCTGGTTTAGTGCAGGACTCTCCTGCTTTAGTGCAGGACTCTCCTGGTTTAGTGCAGGACTCTCCTGGTTTAGTGCAGGACTCTCCTGGTCTAGTGCAGGACTCTCCTGGTTTAGTGCAGGACTCTCCTGGTTTAGTGCAGGACTCTCCTGGTTTAGTGCAGGACTCTCCTGGTTTAGTGCAGGACTCTCCTGGTTTAGTGCAGGACTCTCCTGCTTTAGTGCAGGACTCTCCTGGTTTAGTGCAGGACTCTCCTGGTCTAGTGCAGGACTCTCCTGGTTTAGTGCAGGACTCTCCTGCTTTAGTGCAGGACTCTCCTGGTTTAGTGCAGGACTCTCCTGGTTTAGTGCAGGACTCTCCTGGTTTAGTGCAGGACTCTCCTGGTTTAGTGCAGGACTCTCCTGGTTTAGTGCAGGACTCTCCTGGTTTAGTGCAGGACTCTCCTGGTTTAGTGCAGGACTCTCCTGGTTTAGTGCAGGACTCTCCTGGTTTAGTGCAGGACTCTCCTGGTTTAGTGCAGGACTCTCCTGGTTTAGTGCAGGACTCTCCTGCTTTAGTGCAGGACTCTCCTGGTTTAGTGCAGGACTCTCCTGGTTTAGTGCAGGACTCTCCTGGTTTAGTGCAGGACTCTCCTGGTTTAGTGCAGGACTCTCCTGGTTTAGTGCAGGACTCTCCTGGTTTAGTGCAGGACTCTCCTGGTTTAGTGCAGGACTCTCCTGGTTTAGTGCAGGACTCTCCTGGTTTAGTGCAGGACTCTCCTGGTTTAGTGCAGGACTCTCCTGGTTTAGTGCAGGACTCTCCTGGTTTAGTGCAGGACTCTCCTGGTTTAGTGCAGGACTCTCCTGGTTTAGTGCAGGACTCTCCTGGTTTAGTGCAGGACTCTCCTGGTTTAGTGCAGGACTCTCCTGGTTTAGTGCAGGACTCTCCTGGTTTAGTGCAGGACTCTCCTGGTTTAGTGCAGGACTCTCCTGGTTTAGTGCAGGACTCTCCTGGTTTAGTGCAGGACTCTCCTGGTTTAGTGCAGGACTCTCCTGGTTTAGTGCAGGACTCTCCTGGTTTAGTGCAGGACTCTCCTGGGTAAGCACACCCCCAGTCATCCATGGCCAACCTTGACATCAACCACTGCCAGCAAGTAAAGCTCCACTAGCACCGTGTCAGAGACCTACCAGGCCGGCACAGGTGTGCCTGAGAGCCAGCAGGAAGTGACAGAAGAAGAAGACATGGCAGGTTAAAAGCTTAGAACCGGAAGTAGAAGTGCCGTTTCATCTTCTAGACATCCATAGCGGTTCTACTTGCAAGGATTGGTCATTAAAGCGTCCCGTGTGTGATGTCTGTAGGAGTGTTAGCATGCATATTTTCTACATGCTATCATAATGTAATCAAGCTGGCGTTGTTAGCAGTAGCTAATATGCTAACAAGTTTACAAGTGTATTATTAACTTACAATAGCATTCTTTTTGTATTGTTTTACTTTCACAAATTCCTCAGTAAATTCAGCAAAACGTCAGCGTGGAGTTATTGAGTCTGTTTAGCTGATTGGAGAGCTAGCTTGCGCAGCTAGTGGGTCCATGACCATGACTGACGTTTTGTTTGATCGGACATTTTACTGCCCTGTTACAGACACTGTTGGGAAACAATGAAGGTGTGTAAATAAACATTTACTGAATATTTCTGTGTAAATAACTCATTTAACAACGTATATATCTGTGACTTATAGTCCGGTGCGACTGATATATGGGAAACATTTTTTAATAAATTTGTCAAATGACATCTAATCAGCCGTTTTACTGCCTTGTTACAGACAGCGTTTGGAAACAATGAAGGTCTGTAAATATACACTTACAGAATATTTCTGTGTAAATAAGTGATTTCACAACGTATTTATCTGTGACTAATAGTCCGGTGTGGCTAATATATGGAAAATATATATTTTTCTTTCTAAAATGTAGTGGGTGTGGCTTATTTACGGGCATCCTCTATAGTCGGGAAAATATGGTATATCTAACGTATTTACAGTTTATAACTTTGTCAAATGACTTCTGTTTTGTTTGATCAGGCGTTTTACTGCCTTGTTACAGACAGCGTTTGTAAACAATGAAGGTATGTAAATAAACACTTTGTGTAAATAAGTCATTTGACAACATTTATATCTGACACTTACAGTATAGTCCAGCACAACTGATATATGGCAATATATATTTATCTTCTAGAATGTAGTGGGTGTGGCTTATATACCAATGCGCTACATTGTCGGTGTTTTGTATCGATATTTGATGATGGAGTGATATTTTGATGTAGAAATAAATGTTTAAAGAGGCTGAGCCGAGTTAGCAGAAAGCAGAACAAGACGCTGAGCGCTCGGGGTCAGCCAGAGTTCAACATCATCTTCTCATCACCACATTTGTGCTCAAGCTAAATAATAAATGACACTTCTACTTTATTATGCTCCTCCCTTGAAGGTAGGCCAGGTCATCGCATGCCAGCCACCAATGGCTGCCTTCTTAAAATAACTTTCTTTGTGTTTCCTGCATCTTCATCCTTTGGATGAGGAACATGGTGGCCCCGCTGCACTTTGACAGCCACTGGAAACTACTTCTCCAAGCTTTTGTCCTCTTTTTTTCTCTTTGTCTTCATTCATTACAATTAGCAGGAGGAGCTCTTTTGAAAGTGTGTGCGTGCAAGTGTGTGTGCGTGTGTGCGTGTGTGTGTGTGTGTGCGTGTGTGTGTGTGTGTGTGTGTGTGTGTGTGTGTGTGTGTGTGTATGTGTGCAGAGCGATGAGGTGTGAACTGACCTTGGTTAAGGGTGGAGGTGCTGTTGATGTCACCTGAGATAAAGGAGGACTCGGATTGCTTTCTTACGGTGTCGTTCCACATTCTCCTGATGCGACTCTGTCAGGTCAACAAGGAACATGGATGAGGTGCACCTGCAAGTCTTTGTGTGCTCACCTGCACTTTAGCATCAACGTGTGTTTACCTGCAATAAGACACATCTGCCATGCAAGTTTTTTTTTACTGTAAAACTGCCATTGCTTAAATGATAATAATGAATTAAAATCAATGTTGTTGTGAATTATTGACCTGTTCAAGGCTCCAATTACTTCACATCAAATATTACACTTCAATCCAACTTTTTTTATATAACACATTTAAACAACAAAATGTTTCCAAAGTGCTGCACAACAATATTAAAAATAACATTCAAATACAATCCTGGAAACTTGGAAATATTGCTTATTTTGGACTTATACTAGGTTCACACTGCAGGGAATTCACACTTATTTTGTGTAGTGGTTGACATTGCAATGTAACACAAACACAATCCGACCTGCATTATTAACTTACACTGCCATCCTTCTTGTGTTGTTCCACTTTTGTCAATTCACCAAAAAGTCAACATGGAGTTATTAAGTCTGTTTAGCTGATTGGACAGCTAGCTTGCGCAGCTAGTGGCTCCATGACCATGACTTCTGTTTTGTTTAATCAGCCGTTTTACTGCCTTGTTGCAGACACAGTTTGGAAACAACTAAAGTTCAAGTTCAAGTGAAAGTAGCAATGATTGTCACACACACAATAGGTGTGGTGAAATGATTCTCTGCATTTGAGCCATCACCCTTGATCACCCCCTGGGAGGTGAGGGGAGCAGTGAGCAGCAGTGGTGGCCGCGCCTGGGAATCATTTTTGGTGATTTAACCCTCAATTCCAAGCCTTGATGCTGAGTGCGAAGCAGGGAGGTAACGGCTCCCATTTTTATAGTCTTTGTTAAAGTATGTAAATATACATTTAAAGAATATTTCTTTGTAAATAACTCATTTCATAACATGTATATATCTGCCACTTATAGTCCGCTGCAGCTAATATATGAAAGATGATATATTATTACAATAAAATAATGAGTGCAGTTTATCTATGGAAAATATTTCTGTAAAATGTAGTGTTTGTGACTTTAGTTCATTTCCAATCACTGGTGAGTTATCTTCCAGCCTTTTGAGGAGCGACTTGAGCGCCTGCATCACTCCTCCTCGACCACAAGCTGCCAAAGAACGTTCCTTAGTGTTGTTTTGCCCACTTTACATGCCTATGCGTCACAGCCAATTGTGCGTATCAGACGAGAAAAGCGATTGGGTTGAACTTGAAAGGTGGAGGTCACCTGGTGACATCTCTACTTGCTGTCTGCTCCTCACTGAAGAACTCTGACATGTTGGCTTGTGGAAGATGTTAGTCAGGGACCAGACGGGCACGGCGAGAAGAGACAGGAACCCGGCAGCTTGGCGGCCTACCTGCGTGGCGGAGGAGTAGCGAGCGCTGGTCCTGGTGGTGGAAGTCTTGGTGGAGGTCTCGGCGGGCAGCCTGCCGCAGCAGGACCAGCGGCGCAGGCACTTGCTGTACTCCTTGCGCACCTGGAACACAAAACACAGCCGCTCAGCAACCCTGCGAGCCACCAGGACTGACCTCAGGCCAGACCTACTTTCTTCTGGAGGAGGCAGTGGAAAAGGAAGATGAACATCCCCTGGAAGGCGTTGGATATGGTGAAGAGGTAGGCCATGACCACGGAGGCCTCGTTGATGAAGAAGAGGCCGAAGGACCAGGTCAGGCCCAGCAGACAAAGCAGGGCGAAGGCTCCCATCACCCAGGACCTGCAAAGAGGACCAAGCATCAAAGTCTGCAGGAGGACCTTCTCCTCTTCTCCTCAGAGACCTCAACAACATCTCCTGAAGATGAACCAAAGCAAACCACTCAAACTTCTAATCCTACTTGACTCCGCCTCATCTTCCTCCCCAGGACCGACAACGCTGTCTTATCTCCAACTTTTACATGGGCTTCTAGAACTAGACCATAGTCCAGGGGGACTAGACCGTAGTCCAAGAGAACTAGACCGTAGTCCAGAGGTCCACCTTTGGCAATCAAGTCCACCACTTTTTCGTCTCACGCTGCAAGCGGGACGAGAGACGTCTCACTCGGAGGGGAATTAACTGAACGCAGTGAGCCCTCTTTTCACTCATTCACATGCTTTGTCTCACACACACACACACACACACACACACACATACACACACACACACACACACACACACACACACACACACACACTACTCGCTGCTGAGAAGTTCCTAGTAGTGTCAAAAACAACAACAACAATAATAATAATAATAATAATTAAAGCGGGCTTCACGGTGGAGGAGAGGTTAGTGCGTCTGCCTCACAATACGAAGGTCCTGAGTAGTTCTGGGTTCAATCCCGGGGTCGGGATCTTTCTGTGTGGAGTTTGCATGTTCTCCCCGTGACTGTGTGGGTTTTACTCCGACTTCCCTCCCACCTCCAAAGACATGCACCTGGGGATAGGCCCCTCCCACCTCCAAAGACATGCACCTGGGGATAGGTTGATTGGCAACACTAAATGGTCCCTAGTGTTAGAGATACGCGGATAGGCAATTACATCATCCGCAACCGCATCACTAAAGTGGTCATCCACCCGCCATTCACCCGAACTAACATTTTATTAATACCGCACCCGCCCGTTGTTATATATGAGGGGTCGGCAACTTTTACCACTCATAGATCTAATTTGACCCGTTTGACAGAGTATAGAAGGTAATGGGAGCCGCAAACATTCTTGCGAATGTTTGCTGGTGCTTGTCCGGATAACGCGATTAAGAGCATACTATGAAGCATTTGCCTTTAACACTTTCAACAACATGTACACACTGTTTGCCAGAACAGCAACATGTCGTGCGCATTTTCCGCAGAAACACGTACACGATTGAAAGGCAATACTGGGTGACACAGAGTACACTGATGGTTGTGATATAAACAATTTTAACACTCTTAGTAATATGCGCCACACTGTGAAGCCACACCAAACAAGAATGACAAACACATTTCAGGAGAACATCCTCACAGTAACACAACATAAATGCAACACAACAAATACCCAGAATCCTTTGCATCCATGAGTATTCCTGACTATATTATAAACCCCGCTAGCATCAAACCCCGCCCACCTTACCAACGCACAGAAGGGGTGGGGGGGTGGGGGGGGCAGGGTTTGGTGCTAGCGGGGTGTATAAGTTGTATACACATGTGTTATACATGAGTCTCATAGTAATAACAGTTGTAAAGTGGCTTGGGCATTTTATAAGGATGCTTTGGTGCCACCATTTTGAGACTCTAATGCATTGTGAACGGAGTGGACCTTTTGTATTTAAGGGGGAATAGCAAACTTCCTGTATATTTTAGCTGGAGGTTGTCAGCCTATGAAATATAGGTCTCAGTGAGACCTACATATAGGTTTTTGTTTCATGTGAGTATGACATTTCTACAGTGAGTTGGAGGCAGTTTTGTCTGGGCAGGAAGACGCCATCTTGTGACCACATTAGCGCAACAGCAACAGCGCAGCGGTACTTTGCGGGCTCATAAAATCCAAACCGGGGTAGTAATTAAAACTCTTTCATCAACTTTTAATCAGAAGTGTTCAATCTCTCTTCTGTGTTTATTAGAAGCGGAAACGACATATGGCCTCAGAGGACATAATGTTTGAAATAAAGCGACATTTTTTTAACCAACTTTTGTATTGAAGGGGGAATTGCAAACTTCCTGTTGATTTTAGCTGGGAAATATGAGTGTATGAAATATAGGTCTAACTGAGACCTATATAGAGGTTTTGTTTCATGTTTCTACGACAATCCTACTGGAAGTTACAGACAGTTGATTTTAGCTGGGAGGTATGAGTGTATGAAATATAGGTCTAACTGAGACCTACATAAAGGTTTTTGTTTCATGTTTCTACAACATTCCTACTGGAAGTTACAGACAGTTTTGTCTGTGTTTTCTTCCTAGGGGGCACTAGAGCGCAATTTTGAGTTTTAGGGTTGGGTTTTTTTTTTATTAAATTGCAATTTTCGCCAGTCCTGATGTGTGTGTCAAATTTAGTGAGTTTTGAAGCATGTTAAGGGGGTCAAATTACAGCTCAAAGAGGGGGCGGAATAATAATTAAAACCTTAGAAATTCAATAGTCCCAAAGGGACATCGGTCCCTAATAATAATAATAATAATAATAATAATAATGGATGTTTGATTGAAACATGATTTTTATTTCTAACCAATCTTAATTGATAAAAAAAAAATACATATTTATTTTTGAATCCGCCCTGTCAGACAAATCCTGTAGTAGATGTAGATGATCTAAATCTGCTCCACACATTGACTTTAGAGGACCAAGTGTTCTTGTTTGTATTTGACTTCATCAAACATTTGAGTAAAATTGTCGCCAACAAAGCAGTTTTTATTTGAAGTAATAATAGCGAGGTTTGACTGCAGGTCACCACGGAAGTGCCCCCCCCCCCCCGACCTCCCCCCACCACTCAAAAAGAAGAATCTGTTGTGCTCGCAAGAAAGGAATCACGCGGTGCCAAAGATTGAGGAAAGAAATGTGGCGTTGTATTGGATTGTATATTTCCAGAAGAGAGAGCAGAGTTCTACTCAACATGGGACACAAGCATTTATTAGCATAGCTTGTGCAACGCTACATCTTTCTTGACAAAGTAGTTCTCAACACAAAAGTTGAACATTTGTACTTTATTCATCTGAGTGATGGAATGTTAATATTATTATATATTTGACAAATAATATGCAATGCTCCATTTTTATTTACAGACATACTTTATTGAATATGTATTTGCATATGATGTGCAACACTACATTGTTTTCATTTATTTGCATATAATATGTCATTTTCCATTTTTATTTAAGACAAAAGTTGTAAGTTTGAATGATGGACTTTATTATGTATTTGCTTGTAATTTGCAATGCTCTATTTTTTTGTTAACATACATATTTTATTCAAACATGTATTTAAATATGATGTGCAATGCATTTACAGACATATTTTATTGTAGTATGTATGTATTAGCATACAATGTGCAATGCTACATGTTTGAGAGCTAAATATTTTTTGAAGACAAACGTTGTGCATTTGCACTTTATTATTCGGAATTATTTTTTCCAACAAAGTTCACAAAATCCAAATGCAAAAAATCCAGTTACCTAAATTATGTGTAAAAAAAACAAAAACAAAAAAAACCTTTCATAATAAAAAATCACCATCAACCTCCATAGATGAGAGGTATGATTTAAAATCTAAAATGAACTTTTACCAACACAGAGGCAATGCAGCAGCTCAATATGTCAATATATTAGCACAAGCTAGTTAGTGCTCTGTGATCACGGCACGTCTAAAAGTAGTTCCTCTATGTTGGCACTTAAAATAACAATATTGGGGTCACAACTTGTAAATGGAGTATTATTGGTTTATTTTGGATCTATTTTTAGAGGGCTTTAGTATACTCCAATTAACTCCAGTGTTAGCTAACTTTTGCTAACATTTATTCACGATTTAGAATTCAATAAAAAGAAAAACACGCGTGTTCTTGTCTTATATGAGGATGGGGAATAATAGGCAAGAGTCCAAAAAGAAGGTGCAGTTGCCCTGGAAGGAGAGCTTCCTTATTGATGAAGACTGCAGGATGTTGACATCTACAAACATGGAGAGAAGCACAAACACCTGGTGAGCAGTCACAGGTGAAGGCGGCATCACAGGATGAGACCCGATCCTTCCTGAGCGAGGCAGAAGATGCCAGCTCCATGACGTCCAAACAAGAAAACCACAACCGCGCAAGCCACAAAATAAATAAAGCCTGCAGGAAACATTTAACATTTTCCCAGCGCAAAAATGAACAAATGGTGGTTTTCTAGACGTGACGGCGGGCGCATCTGCAGAACCTAAACAAGGCGTTTCCTTGATTGCACTTTGTGTCGCCGCGCTGCTGCAACAAGTCCATAATGACAGCTTGCAGCTAACCTCTGATTAGCTGACTGTAAACAACACACAATTACCCACAATGCTCCTTTGTTCCCTCCCTCAAATCATGGTTGCAAATGAAGACTTGGCCGCGCAGGAAGTGAGGGACAACGTGCAGGAAGTGAGGGACGGCGTGCAGGAAGTGAGGGACAACGTGCAGGAAGTGAGGGATGCTGTGCAGGAAGTGAGCGACAATGTGCAGGAAGTGAGGGACGGCGTGCAGGAAGTGAGGGACGGCGCGCAGGAAGTGAGGGACAATGTGCAGGAAGTGAGGGACGGCGTGCAGGAAGTGAGGGACGGCGTGCAGGAAGTGAGGGACAATGTGCAGGAAGTGAGGGACAATGTGCAGTAAGTGAGGGACGGCGTGCAGGAAGTGAGGGACGGCGCGCAGGAAGTGAGGGATGGTGCACAGGAAGTGAGGGACGGCACGCAGGAAGTGAGGGATGGCGCACAGGAAGTGAGGGATGGCGTGCAGAAAGTGAGGGATGGCGTGCAGGAAGTGAGGGACGGCGTGCAGGAAGTGAGGGACGGCGTGCAGGAAGTGAGCGATGGTGTGCAGGAAGTGAGAGACGGCGTGCAGGAAGTGAGGGACGGCGTGCAGGAAGTGAGGGACGGCGCGCAGGAAGTGAGGGACAATGTGCAGGAAGTGAGGGACAATGTGCAGTAAGTGAGGGACGGCGTGCAGGAAGTGAGGGACGGCGCGCAGGAAGTGAGGGATGGTGCACAGGAAGTGAGGGACGGCACGCAGGAAGTGAGGGATGGCGCACAGGAAGTGAGGGATGGCGTGCAGGAAGTGAGGGATGGTGTGCAGGAAGTGAGGGACGGCGTGCAGAAAGTGAGGGATGGCGTGCAGGAAGTGAGGGACGGCGTGCAGGAAGTGAGGGACGGCGTGCAGGAAGTGAGCGATGGTGTGCAGGAAGTGAGAGACGGCATGCAGGAAGTGAGGGACGGCGTGCAGGAAGTGAGGGACGGCGCACAGGAAGTGAGGGACGGCATGCAGGAAGTGAGGAATGGCATGCAGGAAGTGAGGGATGGCGTGCAGGAAGTGAAGGATGGCGTGCAGGAAGTGAAGGATGGCATGCAGGAAGTGAAGGACGTGTGTCACATTTGCAGGGCATCATCATCATCATCATCATCATCAAGAAGTCACATCTCAGCGCCGACATTGTGCAACTTTGGCACTTATTTGGCTCACTGTTTTCTACTAAAGTACCAAAGACTTTGTCAAAACCATACTGGTGAGCTTTTTGTCACACCTTTCAGAAGAAGAATGTTCAAAGTTAGCTGCAAGGACGTCACTCATTTGTCTTCAAAGCTTCAAGTATTTGTTGACTTTTTCCTGAAAGCAATGTTTGTTTGGATGTCCTCAACTCCATGTCTGCTCACATTTACAACCTTCATACACATCACACTGTCAACAAGGCCAAATATGTACATGTACAGTACATGTACAGTATATAGACTACATTGTACAGTACATGGACTACATTGTACAGTACATGTACAGTACATGGACTACATTGTACAGTACATGTACAGTATATAGAGTAGATTGTAGAGTAGATGTGGAGTATATAGAGTAGATTGTAGAGTAGATGTGGAGTAGATAGAGTAGATTGTAGAGTAGAAGTGGAGGTGATAGAGTAGATTGTGGAGTATGTGGAGGTGATTATGATGCGTGTGTGCGTGCCTTACTTGATGTTCTCCAGGCGAGTGGAGTCTGGCTTGAGGCTGCTGGAGTGTCTGATCATCTTGAACATGGTGATGAGCAGGAAGATCAGGTTGAGCTGTCAAAGACAAGAGCAAAGTCCTGTTAGTGAGGCACCAGAGACCCAGACAAACATGTCCCGCTCCAGGAGGAGGAGGAGGAGGTCGCGGCCACACACAATCCAATAAAGGTGTATCCCTGCAATCAGGGCAGGCGGGCCAACTGCCGCCAAATGGACCACATCAATAAAAGCATTGAAAACCATCAGAGGGAAAGAAGTAGCCGCGACGTCTGAGGGGAAGAAACAAACTTTCTTCTTCTTCTTTTTCTTCGTCTACCTAATCATCTCCTTTTTATGCACAACATGCGAGCTTGGAAGAAGATGCAAGAGGCAGCAACGAGCAGACCTTTTAAAAACACATCAATAAATAGAAAGTTCTTGTAAAAATACACAAATAAATACTGAAGTTTTTATAAACATGAATAAATAGTAAAGGGACTTTAAATCCACATAAATAAATAGTTCAGTTTTTGTAAAAATAAATAGCATGGTGATTTTAAAAATATACAAAAATAATACCATTAATGTAGAAACAAATGTTATAATGATTTTTTTCATACAATAAAGAGTACAGTTATTCGAAAAATGAATTAATATTATGGTGATGTTAAAAATACATAAATATTAGTTTTGGTAAAAAATACATAAATACTATAATGGTTTTAAAAAAACAAATAATTAGCACCGTTTTTGTAGACATAAAAAAATAGTATGATTTTATAAACACATGAAAAAAGAACAGGTATTGTAAACATAAATAAATAGTATTAAGACTTTAAAAAACGACATACATAAATAGTACAATTATTGTAAAAATAATCAGAATAGTGGTTTTAAAAATACACAAAATAATACAATTAATGTAGAAACAAATGTATAGGGATTTTTTAAATACAAATAAATAGTAGTTATTGTATAACATAATTAATAGTAAAGTGATTTTAAAAATACATAAACATTAGTTTTTGTAAAAAATACATAAATACAATAATGGTTTTAAAAACAAATAAATAGCCCTGTTTTTGTAAACATAAATAAAAAGTATGATTTTATAAACAAATGAAAAAAGAACAGGTATTATAAACATAAATAAATAAGTAGCAGTTATTTTAAAAAGAAATACATAGTATAAATATGTCAAATACAATAATAGTAGTTATTTGAAAAATAAATAGTACAGTAAATATAAAAGCACAAATAGTAAAGCTATTGTTAAATATATTATTAGTATAGTTATTGTAAAAGTAAATAAATGGAGAGTGCTGTTATTTAAAACAATATATTACTGATATTTTTAAAAACATCAAAAGTAGTCATTGTAAAACAAATAATACGTATGGGGATTTTAAAAACACATGAAAAAATTGTATTCATTAATTATCAATAAACACACAGTAGTTTTTGTTCAAATCAATAAACAGTAGAGATATCTTAAAAACACAAATAAATGCTACAATTATTGTAGAAACAAACAATAGCACAGTGATTCTAAAGACACAAATACATGGTAAACATAAATAAAAGTATAAATAGTATAGTGAGTGGCAATAGAAGAGAAGTTGACAGACTTCAAATGGGGCTGCTGACTTTTAGGGACTTCTTCAACACTTTCTTTACCTTTACTGTCAGTGGAAAAAGTCCAGACTTGAAGGGCCCAAAGAGGACTTAACCTTAAAGGGGCCAGGACCCCAAAAGCTCTGAAATGTCCCCATGGAAATATTATGTCATTGAATCAAGAAATATTATGTCATTGAATGAAGAAATATTCTTTTATTGAATGAAGAAATATTCTTTTATTGAATGAAGAAATATTCTTTTATTGAATGAAGAAATATTCCCCAGCTGACAGACAAACAAGTGGGTGGATTTAAAGGGAAGTAAAAGTGTTGACTTCAACTGAATTACCTTTGAAGCACATTCAACACAAGCGTGACCATTATGTGTTTAAAATGATCATTTTGTTCCATCCCTGCGTTCTTTATTGATTCATTGATGTGTTTGCTTGACAGGCGGAGAACAGGAAGTGAACAAATATTTCCTCTGAAATGAAAAGATTCGAATACGTTCTGCTTCTTCCTACTCCTTTTTGGACATGAGGTCATGAGAAACTGGAAATATGTGACACACAAAATTGTGACTGCAGAAAACACAACAAAAGTTTGGGTTTGATGGTAAAAACCTGTCAGCTGAGTCAGCAGAATGGTCGGCTCAAAGCAACTCTGAAGACTTTCCAAACTCTAATTCTACCAACAGTTTTTCACCTTCAAATCCACATTTTTTTTCCTGTTTCCACTGTAAGCATGTTTGAAAAACTTGTGCCATAAACATAACCCGATAGTCTGGGGGCGTGGCCAGGGGCCCCTTTGGACAACCTTATTTATCACTGGGACTGTTCGGGTTCTTCTGGGACCTTCCTGGATCCCTCCAGGGTCTAAGTGCTTCTAATCCTTGCACATACCTTAAATTCATGACGTAATGTTGTTAGCATTAGCTGCTATGCTAACACGTTCATGAGTGTCTGAGTTAGTATTATTAACTTCCAATGGCATTCTTTTTGTATTGTTTCACTTTCACAAATTCCTCAGTAAATTCAGCAAAATGTCAGCGTGGAGTTATTGAGTCTGTTTAGCTGATTGGAGAGCTAGCTTGCGCAGCTAGTGGCTCCGTGACCATGACTTCTGTTTTGTTTGATCAGCCGTTTTACTGCCCTGTTACAGACACTGTGTGGAAACAATGAAAGTATGTAAATAAACTTTTACGGAATATTTCTGTGTAAATAACTCATTTCACAACGTATACACACTATGTTGCCAAAAGTATTTGGCCACCCATCCAAATGACGAGGATCACTAATCACTTGGCCCGGTGTATCAAATCCAGCACTTAGGCATGGAGACTGTTTCTACAAACATTAGTGAAAGATTGGGCCGCTCTCAGTGATTTCCAGCATGGAACTGTCATCGGATGCCACCTGTGCAACAAATCCAGTTGTGAAATTTCCTCTCTTTAAATATTCCAAAGTAAACTTTATTCTGAGAAAAGTGAAGAGTTTGGGAACAACAGCAACTCAGCCACCAAGTGGTAGGCCAGGTGAACTGACAGAGAGGTCAGCAGTGAAAAGACTTTTTGCACAGTCAGAGCTCCAAACTTCATGTCACCTTCCAATTAGCCCACGACAGTACAGTTTCAGGGAATGGGGTTCCATGGCCGAGCAGCTGCATCTAAGCCATACATCAGCAAGTCCAATGCAAAGCGTGGGATGCAGTGGTGTAAAGGACATCACCACTGGACTCTAGAGCAGTGGAGAGACCTTCTCTGGACTGATGAATCACACTTTTCCATCTTAAGGACCAGTCTAGGTTTGGAGGTTGCCAGGGGAACGCTACATTTCCAACTGCATTCTGCCAAGTGTGAAATTTGGTGGAGGAGGAATTATGGTGTGGGGTGGTTTTTCAGCAGTTGGGCTTGGCCCCTTAGTTCCAGTGAAAGGAACTTTGAATGCTCCAGGGAACCAAAACATTTTGGACAATTCCATGGGATGGCACTTCAAGGTCATATGTGAGTCAAGGCAGGTGGCCAAATACTTTTGTCAATATAGTGTACCTGCCACTTATAGTCCAGTGCGACTAATACATGGAAGAAAACAAATATTGTATAATTGAGTGGGTGTGGCTTATATAGCGGTGTGTTGTGTGTTGTGAAAAGTGTTCTAAGGTCATGTTGGACCACTTCAGCGCCTGGAAGC